>NW_024358500.1:936403-1159316 GCF_014805655.1 Passer montanus | reverse complement strand
CCCCACCCCGGCCCCACCGCCTCCACGTCGCGCGAGAACGCGCGCGTGCGCGGTGCGGGGCTGCGCGCGCTTCCCGCCGCTACGGCGCTGAGGCGATTCCCGCCGGGCGGGGCCGCTGAGGGGACACGGCAGGGCCTCGGCCCCGCCGGGCCCCCAGCCCAGCGCCACTGCAGCCTCAGCCCAGCCCCGCCGGGCCCCCAGCCCAGCCCCCCGGGATCCTCACCACAGCCCCCCGGGATCCTCAGCCCAGCCCCCCTGGATCCTCACCACGCCGCCTCAGCCCTGCCAGAACCGTGTGTACGAGTTCCTGTGTCACCCTCTCCAGGTGATCCTGCCTAGGCAGGGGTTTGAACTGGATCTTCTCCACAGGTCCCTTCCGACCCCAGCTATTCTGTGTGTAGCCGTGAATTCCCGTTCCGGAGCACTCCAGCCTGTATCTCACCTCTTGCTGCGTGCTCCTCTCACCCTCTGCGCTATCCCCAGTGCTGCCTTCCCTCTGCCTCAGCCTCTTCACCCCCATCCCTCATTAGCCGTGTAATTATTGCCTGCCGTAATTACACCCGTCCCAGTGCTGAGGTCTGGCTGCGAGCTGGGAATTTTCTGTCACAACATGCTCACAAGCTCTCACATGTGGGAAGGATCCCTTTCCTGATGATGCTTTGCTGCTTCAGGCAGTTTTTACCTGCGCCTCCACTGCTCAGGGTGAGGATTATCGAGGCAAGGCAGAGCTGAGGTGTGACCCACACTTGTATCTTCACTGCCACAGTAATCTCAGCTGTGCAGATACACCGAGAGGTAAAAGCTAAGCTTTTCCTGTGTACCTCTTGCTACACTTTTGCTCCAAGTTTACTTTATTTAGCTAGACCCATGGATATTCTTTCTTTTTCCCCTTCCTTCAAAACCCACTGCTTTACCTAACCTTGAGTTTAAGGTAGAATTCCTCAATTCCCTACCTATTCTTATTTTCTGTCATAAGCATGCTTAGAGTCACAGAATCATTAAAATTAGAAAAAAAACGTTAAGGTCACTGAGTCCAGCCTTTCCCATGGCACTGCAAAAGGCACCACTAAACCATGTTCTCAATGCCACATCCATGCATTTTGAACAGCTCCAGGGTGACTCCTGTACACCACAGCAGTTTCATCTGCTGTCTCTTGTCTGAGCAGTTTTCTAATTTTTGTTTTCTGCACATAATCTTTACCCATCTCCTGCTAACCTCTCTCCCCATCTGTGTTTTTATGATTTGAACACCATATGGGCACTTACCCATTTATTTGGGCCCTTTTATCCCTGCTGTGATGGGAAACCCCTCTGTGAGCACATTTAGAAGCATTTAAACCATTCAAAGCACTGCAGAAGTGTCTTATTTCTGCACTAATGCCTGTTTCTTGTCCAAGCTTTTCCCAGCTCTTTCCCCTGTAGGTGACTACCTTAAGTTTACTGCACCTGAGAATGTCACCTTCTCAAGGCTTGTGAGCAAAGCCTGCCCCGTTCAGTCTCCTCCACTCCAGAGGATCCGTGTGATGTGGAGCCCAGCAGCCCTGGGAGTGCTGCAGACAGATGGCTCCACTTTGCTGAACATTCCTGTCTTGCCTGTGAGTGTGAAACAAGCCCTGTGCAGCTGCAGAAAAATGTGTTCTTTGGCTTTTTCCCCCTGCGGTGCCTCTCTGGCAGGAGGGGAAGGTACAGCAGCAGGGAAGAAGAGGGAATGTGCTCCTTTGCTACTGAGCTTTAAAATACCAAGAAGGAAAAGATGAAATTAGACCAGCAGCTCTCCTTTTGCCCACTGCAAGGATGTGCCCCAGCACCCGTGTTGGCTGAGCCACGGACCTACAAACAGAGGAGGAAAGCTGTTGTCTCCTTCTCTGGTTTTTACCTCAAAATCCATCCCAGAGGGGAAGAGCAGACCCTTCACATTCCTTACAGCCACACTGCAGGATCACCACCCACTGCTCTGTCTCCTCTGCTCCACTTTTTGGGCAGGTTTGTGTCATTTGTGTCCCTGTTCCTGTTCCCACGGGAATGAAGCCGTGGGAAGCTCAGAGCCAGCACAGGAGGAAGGAACAGGGAAATCCATGGCCAGGGAATCAGGCTGCAGCAGGGAGCTGCTGCCAGAGTTATTTGTGACAGTGTCAAGCACTATCACTGTCAGAAATACTTTTAATAAGTATTAAACACTTTTACTAAGCACTGTTAATAAGTACTAAGCCTTCTCAATACCTTTCCTGCCTGCAGGTGCCATGGACTAGTGAGATTCCAACTGTTTTTTCCCCCAGAATAATTCAATTTGATTCCACCTTGCTGTCCCTTAGAGCTCTTCTGAGCCCCCCACAGCTTTGGGCTCTGTGCTGCTTGCAGACACGTGCCTTTTGTCCCAAGGAGTCATTGCACAGTTTGCCAGCCAAGGGTTTTACTGTTTCCACCCAGTGGCCAGAGCAATGCCACAGTGTTCTTCTCCTACAAACACAGAACCTGTTGTGTTTCTGCTTAGATACAGCTTTGAATTAGGCTTTAAATCTGCTCACGGAAACTCCATTTCAGGGGTTATTTTGTTGACTTTCTTACCCTACACCAATTCATATTTTCCCCACTTTTCCACATGTTTTATTTAAAGTGAACACTTTTGATTCAATAAGCACCCTTCTGTGAGGCTTAACAGCTATCTGCTACATTATTACCTTTTTTTATTACATGTGTCAAACTGTGCACCTGCTGAAATCATCTGCTGCTGACACATTCTCGATCCTGCTGTGTCTTTGTTGCCAAATGCTGTTTCAACATTGACCTGCAGCTCCAAACTGCAGCTCTGAATACATTCAGGCCTCGCCTCTGGTGTTGTCACCCCAACTTTTTGTTGATTTTCTGCTTTTCCACTTTTACCTCAGCTTTTACATTTATATTAGGAAGCCTTTTATCCCCTTCTGACCTGCAGTCCACCTGGCCCAGGGAAAATTTGAGCCTTTTTTCCAGCCCAGCCCATGTCTAGTCACCACCAGCCTGGGAAGCTCTTCCCTGTCACTCTGCTCTTCCATCCCTAAAACTCCATGTTCTGCTGCTGCTTCTTCAGCTTCTTGTGCTTTGAAAAACCAATCCAATATCATATATACACATAATCCAGTATTCCCTGAGAAGCTCTTTACCTTCAGATCCCATCATCCCTGAATATGTATCCAAGGGGTTGTTTTGGTTCTGTGCCCAGCCATGAGGGGATGGTCACTGCTCTCTTCAGCTTGACCCTGTGTATCTGCACAGGGAGTGATGCCAAGCACAGCAATCCCACCACTGAACCAAACATTTAATTTGTGTGGGTCTCTCACTTGTTGAGCCACACACAAACTTCCAGAGGCTTTCTGCCCACAGCAAGCTAAGCATTACACAAGGAGCAGTTACATGCTGGTGTTGCCCTTCCTGCAGACACACACATAACTCTTGTCTTTATGCCTGAGCTGCTTTTTTAGTTCTTACTTCCACTTTACTTATTAAGGGATTTGTTTCCCTCTTACATGTCCTGTAGAAATAGGGACTTTTAATGCTTTAAATGGCATTTTCCACCTTGTTGCTGATTCACTTCACCAAAGACATCTCTAATGATCACCAGAACAACTCACAATTCTCTTCCAATTCGTCTTTACCTTTTTTCAGCTGCAGAGTCTTACTGTCATCCCTGCAGCTCCTTTAATTCTATGCAAAAATAACTCATTTTCTGCTTTCAACCCCAAAATGCATATTCTCTGCCTCTTCATGGCTTCCAAGATATCACTTTTGATTTCTTTATTCCTTATGAGCTTCCTAATAATTAGTCTTCATACTTTTCCCAGTGTCACTCTACACCATCTCCCAGCTGATCTCCCTAGCTGCCCCTCTCACACCCTTAAGGTTCTACTTCCTTATATTTTCAAACATTTTCCCCTTTCAAAGGGGTACCCCATTCTTCTATGCATTTTCAAACCAAACAACTCACTTTTTACATCAGATCTAGCAAGTGAATAAAAATACACTTCAATACACCAAAGGTGGTTTCATTCTGAAGCAAGTGTAGAACAGAAACACCACTGCAGCCAACAGGAATTTGGAGCAGGAAAATGCTATGGACTGAGCAGCCTCCACAGGCTGCTGCTTTTCTAGAAACACCTTAATTTGAAATAGATCCCGAGCACTAACGAGGTGGGTGCTGTCATCACTGGAGGACCAGGGGCTGGAAGTTGTGATTCCTTCTCTACACCACTTTTGGCATTACAGTACTGACTGATTTTACCCAAAGCAGGCACATAAAGTGACACCTCCACTAAGCAAGGAGCAGCTGAGGACCACCAACTCAACACTGGAGCAGCTGAAGACCACCAACTCCACACTGCCACAGGGACAGCTCTCCCAAAGCCACATACCCCCACAGGTAAGAGATCAGACAGCAGGAATCTCCTTAACTCCGAACCAAGCAGGGTTTTGGATGAAAACCAGTGAGCTGCATGCAGGGGCTGCTCCCCTCACCTGGGCAGGCAGTAACTTGCTGCCAGACCTCCTGGGTGGAATGGTTTTGCAGCCACAAAAGCTCATTTTTGGCTGCCTCACATGCACTGCACACCCCCGCCACAAGCAGCCTGGCTGGACTCTGGCCTCTGCAGCATATGAGAGCAGTGCCATGCCTGTGAGCCTTGCTGGGAAGACAACTGAACAGCAATTTAAAGCTTTTTTGGTGATGGCTCTTGCTGGAAGAGCTCTAGAGCTGGCTCACTTGTCTCTCTGTGGAAAACCTTGTAAATTGGCTTTTCTTTGAGATTCTCAGCTGCATCTCAAGGCTCCTGCTCAGAACATCCACCTTGTGATGCTGCAGAAGGCCTGGAGAATCAGATGCATTTCCTTGGAGAACAGATAGAACACTCAAATCCTGTTCTGCAGAGAGCTGGGACAGACCCTGGGCAGGACAGAGCTGTGAGCTGAGTCCATGTCCATGAATTTGTGCAGTGGTGGTGCCAAGTGCCTGCTCCCTTCACAGGAGTGATTCTGCACTCTCACACGAGTGGGAAATGGCCAGGACCAATGGATTATCCACTTCATGCCATCTGTAATGTCACAGAGCATTCACACCAGGTGGTATTTCAGAACAGCTCACCCTGCATGCTGAAATGACCCATTTCCCTTCACAGGTGAGACCTGAACACAGCAGCTGCATCTGCCAAGACGATCTTTGCAGCTCCTTTCCAGCTGTTCTCCAAAACCCTGTGATAAACCACTTCTAACAGGGCTCTGCTCCCCTCACTGATGCTTTGTACCCTGGGAGCTTAGTAAAACTCTGCCTTATAGTAACATCTGTCATTGCTTCTTGCAGGAGGCTGCAACAGGACAGTCAAGAGCTTCACTGCTCTCTCCCCTCTCTCAGTAACACCAACATTTCCCAACCAACAGCATCTATTGCCCTCCCCACACCTACTCCCCTCTTTCCCATTTGCAGCCACAGCATATCCATCCCTGCAGCTGGGCCAGCAACTTGGACAAATTCCCCTATGGAAAGGACTGAATGGAGTGGGAGCTGCTTTTATTCCTGTTGCCGTTTCAGCACAATTTAGCAGCTGGAAACAAGAAAGAGAAGCTGGTGCCACATGACAAAGCTTTCCACAGTCAGCATCCCTACAGCAGCACTGAAAGAAGCAGGAGTTATTTCAGCAAACAGCAGATCCACAATACTTCACCAAAGGTGGCAAATGGAGCCCCTTGAAAAATACAAGGGTAGAAAACCTGAGGTTTCCTTGGATATTGTGATTTAGCCACGCTGCTGGAAGCTGAGTTAATCAATCTCTTGCTGCTGTTCTTTGCCCATTGCTGGTTTTCCTCCAAGGGCTGCTTGCAGGTTGTCTATCTGTAGAAAGCCAAGCAGGATCCTCTGGGCTGAAGCCTCCTGGTCCCCAAGCTCCACCCTACAGTTGTTGCAGGTTGCACGTGGCCCCAGGCACAGCAAACCTGGAGTTTCTGTCAGCGTGTGGGGCCTTGTGCAGACCTCAGGGCTGGCACATCATGAAAAGCCAGTGGTGTGTGAAGAGCTCAGGCTCCTGCTGGTGCTGCTTGGCTTCAAACACTGCTCAGCTGGCAGCTTCCAGGCCAACACCTTCCAAAGAGCAGAAAGGCCAAGTTCCAGCTCCCAGCCTGACTGGGAGAAGCAGGAGCTCAGAGCACTTGCCAGCCCAAACACCTCCCAGTGGACTCACCCCCAGGTAGAGCCCAGCATTCCTGGCCCAACTCCAACCAGGCAGCATCTCACCCTCACATATGACCTGCAGGCACAGCCAGCTCTCTACAGGTGCTTCAGTGCCTCAGGGCCAGGGCTGTTGGCTCTAAGGGCACAAAAGCATTCTGGGGAGGTCTGATTTTGAGCTTCTAGAGGGTTTAACTCTGGGGAGTTAAACCCTTCTAGAGGGTTTAACTCCCCAGAGTTAAACCTCTAGAATCTGTGAAAGCATACAGCAAGGGCACAAAAGCATTCTGGGGAGGTCTGATTTTGAGCTTCATGCCCCCAGAGTTAAACCCTCTAGAATCTGTGAAAGCATACAGCATGCAGGCCTAGCTAACAGCTTTTCTGCTCTGCCAGGACACTTCTGACAAAGCAACTAGGGGGTCAGCAACTCATTGTGGGACCAAATGAAGCAGAACAATTCCAGCCACCCTCTGGCAATGAGATGCCAACATCTGCAATTGGCTTTGAATTTACAGAAAGCTTAGCAAGTTAAGGGGACTTTTGAGAGACCCTGTTTTTCCTTTATCAGTAAAAACAACATATAGGGTTGAAACAAAAGCTCTGTGGGTCACAGCAACAACTGATCTAAGTTACTACTGGCCTAAACATGCCTTGTGCACACTAAAAGCCATCCCTGCAGAGGAATCCCTTCTCCTGAGCCTCTCCTGCCACGTGGGCTATCACGTCCTGCACCAGGGAGGGCTGATTCCAGGCAAAAAACCCCAGGAGCTGGACTCCATGCTGCTGATGGGTCCCTTCCAACCCAGCACATTCTAGGATTCTATGAAAAGACATTTCCATACACCAAGATCTGCTCCAGGACCTGAGGTTTTTTAGGAAAATAAGGCAAGACCTGAACATGTTGACACAAGCAGAGAGCACAGCATCCAGGATCAGTGTATTTCCTGACCTCATTCCCAGAAATGGCTGATTCTGTTCTGAAAACCCTTTCCTAGAAATGAACCAGCCTTCGGCAGACACCTGGCCTGAAAATGTGCTGCTTGGTGGCTTCAGGTTAGGGGACATTCTCAGTAATAAAGAGGGATGTAAGCAATGCATCTGCTCCTTGCCTGTGCTTCTGACAGTGCCCCAACCTTGGGAAAAGAAGGGTTCCCAGCAGCAGAAATGGTTCCAATGCCACTCTTCTGTGCTGAGCTGTTAATCCCCTGCCACAGTCAGAAGCCTGCACACAAGAAGTTTTCAATAGGATCAAGACTGGGGGAAAAAAAACAACCCTCAGCATAACTTGCAGTATTCTTGGTGTAACCCTGCTGCCCTCCCTGCTGAGGCGTTGCTGTAAATCAGTGTTGGGCCAGTGACCACAGCTCATCTCTCCTTACTTACACAAAATGAGGCTCCTGCAAATCACATTCCATGGGAACCTGTTTTAATTAATACTTCCCTTTTCTATTCATATACCTTGCAGGGTTTTTGTATTTTAATACCCTTCACAAGAAACCGGTTCCAAAGATCTTTCATGAGCTGTATCCTGAGGAGCCACAACCACCTGCAAGCCTGTGCTGATCTAGAAGGAAACTGGGAAGCAGCTGGGTGCAGTAAATGCATGGCACAGAACACAAGAGGAGCAGAGGAAGGAGTCAGGAGTTCTGCTCCTTGCAGTGACACTGTTGGGAAGCTGAAACTTCAGGTGATGCACCCACAACTGGAGACCTCAAGGCCTTGTGCATAAACTGCTCACAGCATCCAGCGTGCAGCTGAACTGGTTTAACTTCAGGGAAGCCAAAACCTGCCACGCTGCAAATCCAGCTTTGGGTAATTCTGAAAAACCCCTCGTGAAAATCTCTGATAAGTCCCTCCCTGGCCTTTGCAGGACACTAACAGGGCAAGTTCTCACCCCCTGGAACGTCATTAAAGCTCCAACAAAAAGGGGAAAGATTCTCTCAGCTCACCTCTACCCACCTGCTGGCAATCCCCATTCCCTCCAGCCAGTGCTTTTCCAACTCTTTCAGCCAGAAGGGTCAAGCTCCCTAGAGAGATTTCCCAGCCCTGACACACTGGATTCCCAGGGCTGTTCAAGGGCTCTGCAGCAAGTCTGTCCTTTCCAATCCAAGGCAATGAGAGAGAAATCAGTCCTTGCAGGCTCTGCTGTTGCACACTCAGTTTCCCAGCAGGCTGACACTGCCCACCCTGAGAGGAATTCCATCATTTGCCCACAGCAACTTGGCAATATTTACCCTTATTTACATACAAACTGGCATCCATTTAATGTAACTATTTAACTGCTACAAACCACCATGCACTGCTCAAAAAATGCCTTTTGGAAGGAGAGCACCCCCACGACTTTCTGCAGAGGTGTAGCAGACACCCCTGGAGCCCTGCTGGGTGGGGGTTCTGTGGGGACAGACCTTTTGGAGACCCTGAGAGCCCATCCAAACCTCTGGGCCCAACGGCGAGGCCGAGGCATCACTGGATGTGGTACATGCAGATACATCAGCATACAGGAACGGTGAGAATGTTTTTTCTTATTTTTTCTTTTTTTTTAACAAAACATCAGAGAAAAGTGTTTTATTGTTACTAAAAAAAAAATAACCAAACAATGCTCTAGTGTTTTAGGCCATGGATTCTCTAGCTCAGATTCATGGGGTGGAACATGTTAACAGGGAAAGTGTCTCATGGACCTCTCCCCTCTGGCCACAACCAGGCACCTCCTCCCTTCCCCGTGGTGATCAAATCACATCCTCAGGCAAGTACAGCAATTGTTCACATGTAAAAGTAAGATTAGGAAAGTAATGTATTTGTAGCCTTTCTTCCCTTTTTTTTTTGTTTCTTTTTGTTGTTGTTTTTTTGTTGTTGTGTTTTTTGTTTTTTTTTAAGAAGTGATTTAGCAGCTGGAAAGAAAAAGACAGCATCATGTGAGCAGTCAGTGCTGCAGACACCCCCAGCAAATGCTCCACAGGTTACTCACGGTCCATGGCCCACAGTTCACAAAGCACATTTCAGGGCTGCCCCAGCTTTGCAGAGTCCTTGATGGCAGGCGCTTCTCCAGTGAGAGCCAGCAGTCATCTCGGGTGGCTGCAGAGACACGCGAGGGCCTTCCCGTCCTCAGCAGCAGCTGCCTCTGGAGCAGCAGCCCGGGTCCCGCTGGCCACGGGAAGGGCTCCCATGGCTGTGGCCGTGTCCTGGCTGCGCTGGCACCGGCACTGGGGCACTGCCAGGCGGGCACTGCGGGCAGCGCTGCTCCTCCGTCCTGCGCCCTTCCTGGCGCTGCGCTGATCTCGGCTCTCCCAGCTGCGGCCTCCGGAGCTGCCAGGGTCACAAGTCCCCAGTGGTGCAGGTGACACGAGACACGGCTGCCACACGGCTGGAGGGACCCAGCTGGGGTCGGGCTCCATCCACCCTGAGGTCACGTCCCAGCCTCGGGAACCAGCTGCTCCCGCTCGGCCCCGCAGCCACTGGCTGCTCCTTGGCCAGGGAGCTTCTCGGCACAACAGCATCCCCTTTTTTCGGTTTTTTTTTTCCTTTTTTTTTAAACAATTGCTCTCACCCTTCATTTTTGGTAGTCACACATACAGACACACACTATATGTACACAATTTGGGCCCGAGGACCTACGGCATGCCAAGGAAGCCAGCACCGCTCAGGATGGTGCACACATTCAGCAGCTGTCAAAGGAGAAGTCGTTTTACTTTCTTTTAAACTTGCAATGTTTGTCTTTATTTTGTTCTTTATATTTTGAAAGTGAAAAGAAATAGTATTGAGTCAATTTCTTTCTTTTTTTTTTTTTTTTTCTTTTAAATATTTGTTCTATGTATTTACAAGCCTTAAAGTTGCTCTAAAGGTTCTCAAAGTATCACTAGTACTTTTTTCCCCGGGGTAGCACGGTTTTCAATGAGTTATTTTCGGAGCACTCTGGTCCACAGCGGTTTTCTCAAATGCATTTTTCTTCCGATCCAAGGTTATGTATGGTTTGATTACTATTTTCTTTTTAAATTTCTGTAGCAAGCTGAGAGGCAGGCAGAAAAATCTGATGATAATAAAAAAAAAATTGATCTTGTCCTCATCTAGCTCACCCCAACCCCCTTCAAAGTTTTGTTGATTTATCATGCTTTGAAACAAAACTGAGGTGCGTATGAAGGGGAGGGAAATTTATTTCTCTGCTTTTGTTCTATTATACAATTTGTTTACAGAAACTGCAAATTTAAAAATTACACTGGCATTTGCAGTCCTTAAAATAATAAATTAAAAGTGTTCAACTTGTTTTTGCTAAACAGATCTGTTTCGCTGTATGTTTTCCTAAGTATGAGTCCTTGTTTAAAAAGAAAAGAAAAAGATTAAAACAGAAAATATTTTCTATAAATAATACATGTATTTTGGTTTAGTGCTCCCGCCCTCAGGTTTGAAGTTTACTTTTGTGGGTTTGTTTTCAAGTACCTTTTTGCCTCCATGATCACCTTGGTGTTTATCGGGTTTTACCTCTCCCACTCGTGCGTGTGTGGGGCAAGGGGGTCTGCGAGAGAGAATTGGCCTTGCTGCACTGTGATTGGCGAAGACGTGAAACTTTTTAAAAAAATACTTAAATTGTTTCTTTTTTGTTTGTTTGTTTTAAATCTGTATTTTAAGTTTTAATTATCCTCTGACTCCTCTTCGGCCTCCCGTAGCCACGTGAAGAACGCCGTGACAGATTTCAGCGCTACTCCTTTGCCGTTCTGCTCCGCCGGGTCCTTGCTGCTTTCCCACTTGTAGAAGGCATCCTCTGAAATGACCTCCTCGTCATACAGGCAATCAAAGAACATCCGCAACAAATCTGCAGTAATGGAATAAAGGCAGGGAACATCTGTCAGCCCTGGCTGCAGATAAGGGGATTAACGTGACCTCTTGGCACGGGAGGTGGAGAGACAAGGAAAACGCAGGGCTCTCACTCAGTTATTGCTTCTGGCTGCTCACACTCAGGTGAGGGGGAAAACTGACCCCTCTGACACTGTCTGAGGAGAGGGAAAGCTGGGAAAGCAGCTGTGGGAATATGTTATCTAGAGACTGGCTGGCAAGCAGGACCCACAGCAGCCCATCTCCTCTGTACCACATGTCTGGATTCCCTCCAACCCCGGATTTTTGCGGCTCATCAGGAAAGATAATGCCCAGCTAATGTCATAAAGGGCACTAAGGATGATCATGTTGGATGTTTTGAGGCACTCCTGGATTTTGTGCTGCAGATTCCCTGGGAATCCCTGCTTCTTTGGTTACTCCCTTGCCTCTTGTCCTGCAAGGGTTTTCTGTAGCATCTCTGGGAGAAAACTCATCAGCTGACCAATTCATTTTATTCCCTCCAAGCCCACAGACATCTGTGGAGTAGCAATGCAATAACAACACCCATGCTCTCACATGCCCCCAGGTACTGCAAACTCAACAGATTATTTTTTACTGCTCTTTTTTTCCTCTCTTTTTATCAACAGAGGTTTGTCCTCCCTTCTGTGTGGCTGCTCGCAGGAGCAACCAAAAGAAGAGCCGGCCTCTGGCCAAGCATTTGGGAACTTGAGCTGCTCTAAAAATCTGGGATCTGGACAAGCTGAACCCACCCACACCAGCTTCTCTCACCTGCTACCTACAGAGGTAAGGACAAGTACATCCTCTCCCCATCTCCCACAGAACCCCCCTGCCCTTACGTAGGCTCAAATCCCCAGCACAGAGGCAACACTTACTAGGAGGTTGATCAAGTTTTACTATTGATGCTTGTAGTGCATAAAGTGCTTGTAGTTCCTTCTCTGTGTCTGAGTCCAGGTACTTGAGTAAGATGGGCACCCTCTGTTTGATAACAGCAGTGTCCACTCGGAAGCTGGAAGAGTCCGCTGAGGGGAAGAGGAGAAAGCAGGGTCAGCTTGGCAACAGGGACAGGTCTTTGACTGCCTTTACTAATGCAAACAGCAATCACAAACACAGTTTAGAGTGGAGATAAAAGGAGGATGAGAAACAACAGGAGGTATTTTTGGTTAATGGCTATTTCTGAAAGCCTTGGTCCTTACAGTTCCCACTGCATGCAGTCACCCCAGCTCTAACACAAGCAGAAGCAGCACAACCTTACTCTGAAGTGCAAATGGTGTCTCCAGAGGCAACTACGTTAAAAAGGTTTTTAGAAATTTTTTTTTTTCTAAAAATACCAGGGCAGAAACAGAATCATAAGTTGCACATGATATAGGAAATAGCAAATATATAAAAATATGCATTAGAAATCCATCAGCCACGAGGATGAATTATTCAGCAGCTTTCACTAGATCATGCAACTATTAAGTGATATTTTGAAAACAAAAGTAAAAAACTCAGTTATAGGCAAGGCCAAAATTTAAACCAGAGGATCATTTTCCTTACACAACAGGGAACCCTTAAGCCTTGGAAATGAAGTCCTGTGTCGTGTCTCTGTTAACAGTAGGTGGCACCAGCAAGGTTTTGTTCCCAGAGAGAGGAAGGAGCTGGCCTGTCCCTCCTCTCCCTCACACGGTGGAATCCAGCCCATTCTCTCCCTCAAATCACAGCTCAGAGCAGAACCAGACCCTTTATAAGCATCACTTTTTGCTGTGCCAGATGCCAACAGTAAAGTTAAAGAAAACCAGGTGAAGTGAGCAGATGTTTCTGGCTGCAGTGCTTTACTCAACCCCTGCCGAGGGCTCCAGGCTCACGTGTCTGACTTGGGAGCCCTCCCTCCCCTGTGTTTCCAGCTGCACAGTCAGGCAATTCACATAAACCATCTTTCCAAAACTGAAACTTTGTATATAAAACTCTTACAAGCCTGAGCCCCAGACTGGCTTCTTCCTGCTGCCCACGCTGGTGCCCACGCATCTTTGGCGACACAGGAATGGAAATGTTAATTGCCTTGATGATCTCAGTCATTTCCACCTTTTTCGTTAAGAAAATCAATGAACAACCTGGCTTGACCCAGTGCTGTCTGAGACCTCTGCTCACACAAGGGCACTGGGACACACCAGGGTCACTAAGGGAAGGGGCACCCTGCTCTTGGGCACAACCCCAAATGACGGAAAAGCCTTAGTGTGTGACAAAACACAGCCTTGGCCAGGGAAATGTGATATAAACCTCAAAAATACCAAATATTTCTTTGCAGGTTTGGTTTGTGTGGTGTTTACACTTCAAGTTACTCACCTATAATAGCTGCTTTACAAACTGCTGTCATTAAAGCTCTAAGGAATGTAGGTGAACTCATCTGGCTTTCATCTAGATTAGCCTGGAATCAAGAGTAAATGGACCAGTTAAAAACAGGACTGCAGGACTCCAGTGCTGGGCCTGGCAGCAAGTCCAGGCTCAGCTGCTGCTGTGGCACAAGCCCAGCTCAGCCCTGCAACACTCGGCTCCCCACTCACTCCTTGGAACTCCCTCAGGGACACCAGCAGGCAACACCAGCTCCCAGGGATCCAGTGCCACTGAGCACCTCCCACAAGGAGCTGTTTGTCTGCAGGACCAAACCAACCTCGCTGGGCTTCTGCAACGCCCTCGCTCAGACTCAAAGAATTTTGGGCTTTCCAACAAACTTTACAGCGTGCTCCTTGGGTGGAGATTGTTTATTTTGTAAAAGAAATTCAGGGAATGGCTGTGGAAACTGTCCAAGGCTCCAAAGAGCCTGTGGGTGATCCCAGATTTTCAGTGCTGCTTTCATTCCACTCTCAACTCCTCTAACAGCAGTGGAAAAATGACATTTCTAACACATTGCTCTGCCATAGAAATAACTGAACTGAAGCTGACCAAGATTTAGTACAAGCACAGATGTAAATGCATAGGCTGGGTATAATTTCAGACACCAAACATCTGAGTTAAAGAAGGCAGCCAGAGACTGAGAGCAAAGACCAGTGGGTTGATAGGCCTTTTTCTCTCTTTTTTCTTTATTTTTATTTTCTCTTCCAGTGCCTGGACCAGTGCACTGAAAAGGTGCTCTCAGTGACTGCCCAGGATGTTTTTTACAGTGGGAAATTAGGACAGGTCATGTTGGGGAAAAATAGCGAAAAGCTTCTCTTCCCTATTTTATGAAGAAACGATGTAGCAGTGTACATCTGAAATCTACTAAGTGGCAGAAGCAGTGTCAGAAAGTCTACAGCATTTAAAAGGTTACACAGTTAATATGGCTAAAAGCCTTCCTTCCTGAACCTGACTCTTAAATGCTGATTATATTTTAGATTTTAATTCTTTGGAAGTGTTGATTGCACAGACCAAATCCTCGCAGTGTCCCATCCCCTGAGATGTTCAGACCAGAACATATTTACAAAAGCAGTTAAACAGTCTGCAGGGAGGGTGAGAATCTCTTTGTACCTCTACCCAATCAAAGATTTGTTCATCATTCGCCTTGTCCTCAACAATGAGTTTTTCCAGCTGCTTGTTCAGCTCTTCTGCAGACAGTTCTTTCTCTGAAAGTGCTTCTGAGGAACTGGAACAGTCAGACTCCGTGAACTCCAACTTCTGCAACGCCACATGTGATGATGAGAATTAGTGAAAAGTACTTTCCTAGGCTGAATTACACCAGATTGAAGCAGGAAACTACATTTAATTCTGCTTCCTGGCATCTTTCAGCTGCTCAGTTATCATTACAATATCAACTTTCCCTGTTCCAAAGGTTAGGAAGCATTTTACACATGGGAACTCCATCATCCAGCAAAGACAAGGAGGAACCTCAGGCAGCTCCAGGCCTGCACAGCAGAGCACAAAACCAAGTGTGTGTTGCCTGGCTGGAGCTATAGGGGCTGGAATGCAACAACCAGAGCTGGCACTGGCTCAAAGGAATTGCAGCCAATGCCCCAATTCCTTGAAAACTGTGACAGAAGAGCTGCAGTCCCCTCAGCAAGGCCCAGGCCATGGTAATAATTTCATTTCCTGCAGCACTTCCAAAGTGCCAGAACAGGGCAGTGGATCACTCAAAGATCCAGAGGGAGACAGTGACTTCCTGAGGAGCAGCACAGCAAGAGGTGAGGTGCCTCCATCAGTCCTGGCTCCCTCCAGGACCATAATCCAAGGTGGGATGAGTGAATAACTGCTACCATTAATTGTGGCCCTTTTGCAGATCGTCTGTCCTTACTCCAAAACTCATTATTGAATGTTTTTTCCCAGCTGGAGAGAACAGGTCTCCTAGAGGAAGCCAGGTGACTGGAGATGTGTGCCTGGGAGCAGCAGGGACAGACTTGTCCTCCCTGTGCTTCACAAGGTGGTGCTGAAATCATCTACCCCAAACTGGAGACACTTCACCCCATATTCCAACTGTGCCTAAGAATGGGATGGAAGAGGATGAACAGGATGATCAAAGAAATGATGTGAACTCACCTGTTCCATGAGAAAGGTATGTACATCCTCCCCTTCGGGCAAGTAGTCCTTCCAACTGAGGCCAGACTCCCTCCATAAGGCTCCCACTTTCTTATGGCTCTGAAACACAAGCAGTGTGTCCATTTAGAGCTGAGGGACACCCGGGGAGCTCCCAGGGCCGGAATGGTGCAGCTGTGCCAGGAGGAATAAAGGACAGTTCAGCCACCCAACAAACAGCTGGCAATGAGTGAGAACATCTGGAGACCCCGTGCAGGAACCACATGTGCAATCCCCCCGGGAATGCACATCTTGTCAGGTGGGCAGCGCCTGTGACGGGCAATGGGCAAGGCAGGAGTGACACAGGGGGGTCGCAGCGAGCTCCGAGGTCACCCGGGGCAGTGACACGGGGGACAGGGCACCTTCCCACGCCTGGCTCACACCCTTCTGACCTGCTCCACCACTCACACTCCCTTGCCTTGACAGCAAGGCCCTGGCAAACTGCTCCTTTGAGAAAAATCCTCATTTACATGGCTGTTTTCTGCACAGAGACCAAGCCTCAAATTCAGGCACATGATCCCAAATTCTCTCTTCAGTTCCTAGAGTTTATGCAAACCTTGAGAGCAGTGCCCCTGAGCACAGACAATTCAGCCTTTTGCAGCCTCTAATGTCACACTGACCTTTGAGCCTCCTGCCTCAGAGAGCACAGTTCTGACACACACAGTTCTGACAAGAATAAAAATGCTGAGCACAACCAGCTCTTTCCACCCAAATGCTTTGCCAAAGTTTCACCTTACAGCACCTGCTCACACGAGATCACTGAGTAGCCTAAGTCAAGCTGAGAAATGCTGCCTGATTTTAAGTTTACAAAGCAGATTACGATTTTCAGTTTACAATACAAGTTGTTAAGAGCCAACTGTGCATAATTCCTGCTCTGATCCACCAAGATCTGGATTAGATGGCTGATGTTACCCTGAAATACCCGAGTCCATGTCTAGGCCTGGACAAGATCTGATCAGAAAGCTGTGGCAGAAACAGAGACCCAAGGCTGTGCTTCCACACCCAGAGCACAGCAGCTTTTCTTTCACAGAATAGTTTTAAAAAAAAAGGAAGTTGACTGTCCAAACAAGCACAAGACTAAAATAAATGAACAAAAAGTCACTCTTTGCACTGTTGGACTGAAATGCTCCTGGAACATTCAACATTACTTGAATGCATGCTTGAAAAAATTAAAAAAAAAAAAGGCAAGTGAGGGATTTTACAGGGTTGGAAATAGACACTATCCAAAGTGCAGGATTTAACTGGATTAAAAAAAAAAAGGACAAAAATGGAGATGAGTTATAGGGAAACCACCAAACTGGTTGGACACGCAGCTGTGAGGTGTGAAAGAGAGCTCTCGGAGTCACGGGGTGAGGAGGTGTCACTACCCCAGTGCTGGGTGAACCTCAAGAGTCGGCAGGTTATTTTGGATAAGCACACAGCAGTCTGAGGCATCGGGAGCTTATCCGAACCCTGAGAACCTCTCCGGTCTGCAAGAACAGTTCTCTCGCAAGATTCCCGGCACTTGCTGCTTCTGGTCAGCCCAGAAATCCCTTGAGCATGTCCCTCTTGCAGTATTTCAGCACTCTTAGCTTCTGGGAGAAGCCAGGTGCAAAGGTACCTGCAAAAGGGAAAAGCGATGAGAAAACAAAAAGTTAACTCAACTTTTTGGAACCTCGTAAGGCTTGGTTGGAAACTGGGGGTGCGAGGCAGGTTTCCTAAGTTATCTGGACTGGCTGGCCCATCCCTAAATGTCCTCACGTGGGAATGGTGAAGGTTTCATGCATGAGCACGAGCGCTGCAGGCACTGCTCCCTGCAGAGCACAGCAGCAGGGGCACTCACCATTTGTTTGCATAGAAGGTGCAAGATTTCAGCAAGCAAGACGCCGGCTCTTCCCACAGGAAGCAAGGGTTTGCTAAATTCTCTAGAATTAAAAGAAAAACAGGTGTTTTTCTGTTACAACTCGTATTTGGGATGCAAATCCAGGGGTAGTGATCAAACTGAGGCAGGAAATCACCTTTAACTTCTGACAGGGAGGAAGGATTTGATTAATCCAGCACTGCTCATAAAACATTTAGTGATGCAGTGACCTTGTCACAACAGGGCTAATTACAAAGACTTTAATTTTACATTTAAAATTATGTCATATTTATGTCAAACCCACTCATTCTTGTGGGATGCTGCACTTGGGTAGAGGGAAAAGACTTATTTTCTTAATATACTGTTAATAGAAATAGGAACATTTCAACTGGCTCACAGTCAATCCCCAAATATGTAAGGACATATAGAAAATACAGGAATTCTAGTCCAGAAAATGCTTTCTGGTGTTGCAGACAAGGTTTTGTGCCCATTTAAGGCAGTGCCCAGGTGGCAGAGACATGGAATCCCAGTTTGGGCAGGGACACCTTCCACTGTCCCAGGCTGCTCCCAGCCCCATCCAGCCTGGCCTTGAACACCTCCAGGGATGGGGCAGCCACAGCTGCTCTGGGCAAACTGTGCCAGGGCTGCCCACCCTCACAGAGGGGAATTTATTCCAAATGTCCCACCTAGCCCAGCCCTCCTTCAGTCACCCCTGAGCCAGGCAGCCCCTCTGCAATACCTCACTCTCTGCAAGTCTAATTCCCAGAGCCTCTGTGCTCCCAAATGGCTCCATCTACAGCACTGGGGTGTTTTTAAGCTCAGCTGGAACCAACAGCAGACTTATGGATAAAACCCTTCTCCAAGGGTGAATGCACCAAGCTCCCTTCCCAGCAGAGATCTCAGGCTGCTGTGGGGCCCCAAGGATGTGCAACAGCTCTCCTGGGGGAGCTGAGGCTCCAGCACTGCTCATCCTTCACCTGCTGATGGGAACCACGCTGAGAAAACACTACAGGCACAGCTGGGAAAGCATCACTTACTGTGTAAGTTCTCTCATAGAGATTCCTCCTTCTTTTAACATGGGGGTCACCAGCTCAGCCAGGTACAACCAGATATGGGGTATATCTATGGCCATGTCATCCGCCATCTCCAGGGTCTCAGAAAAACTTCAGGAGGAGAAAAATACATCAACTATTAAAAAAAAATTAACTGGAGACATTTCCTTCAAAGCAATCTGCACTTTAAAGATATTTTGCAATATAAAAGAGGAGTGAAGAGAGAGAGGAGTGAGGACAATCACAAAGGTAACAAAAAACAAACCTATTGCCATTTTATGTCTTTGGTACTTCCAAACAGCCAAGACTGAATTTCTCCATGCAGTAACAAGGAGAATATGTGGAAAAGACACCACCTTTTGTAGACCCAACAGATACATCCAGGAAACCTCCAGTTACAATAATTCTTATATCCCAGTACCAAACCACTTGCTAAACAGTAACATCTATCAAACTAAAAATCTTTTTTGTCTATATATATAAACCATCAAGTAAATGAAAGCTTCCTAAGAATATCCAAACATTTAGAGAAGGGGGTTAATCCTAACAGAATTCCAAATGTAAGGTAAGCAGTGAAATGTCTGTAAGAACTCAGCTCAGCAGAGAAGAGTTTCTATCTGCAGCAGGAATTACAGGAGTGCTCCCCAGTGACACACTTTCCAGAATGGCTCAAAACTCTTCTTTCCCATGAAACCCTTACAGGTGGCTTCTCTTCCCATGCCTGGGAGATGGTAATTTCTCTGCTCTCCTGCCAGTTCCTATCATGGTTTGTTTCTCCCTGAAAACCTTGAGAAGTCCGGTGTCCTGTTTAGTGACTATAAATCCACTTTTTTTTCTTGTGTTTCAAACAGGAACCATCTCCTTTGCTTTATTCTTTGCAACCTCTGCTGCTCCTCCAGCCTTTCTGCTTGTTTTCCTGTTGTTCATCTCCCCAGCCGTGGGCTGGGACCACTGTTCATCCTGTGATCCCTCATTAGACTTCTCCTGTGTGGTGGTTTCTGATGTTCTCCTCAGCACCCACTGAACACCACTTGCCCTTTCCATCATCTTATGAGTTATTTCACATTGTTTATGTCACATTCAGAGCACAGATCCCAATACTTCATCAAGATCCACTTATCCAAACTCCAGGAAGCTCAATAACAGCTTTAACCAGAACACATTTTGGCTGTGTATCACCTCAAACGAGTCCCTCTGACCATCAGTGCCGTGTGAACACAAGAGTATTTCCTGTGGATTTCGATTTTTTTCAGCTGTTCTATACTGTTTTGAGCTCAGCCTTCCTAAACCTTTCCTGTGAGCTGGAAGAAGTTCAGGGACAGACACGGGTGCAGGGAGTTTCCTGTTGGAGCAGTCAGTGGTACCACAATGACAGGGACTCAGATTAAAGCCAGACAGATCCAACTCCTCAGAAACTCAGTACACTCCACCTGCTCCTTCACTGCTGCATTTGTGCCTATCCCTGTTTTATCCCTCCTGCTCTGCACCCGGCAGGACTGAGTGCCACCAGGCACCTCCATGGGAACAGGGATTGTTTTAGGACTGGACACCAGGCTGGGAACACAAAATTCAGGGAGCTGAAAGGAGCCAGCAGCCAAAACTGGGGTCTCTCTCAGCAGGTCCAGCTCATCTGCTGTGTGTTCTCCTCAGCCCCTCGAGGGTTCTGCCCTCCAGCTGAGGTGTCCTGGACATGGCATGGTGTGGGTGAAGCCTTCTTCCCACTGGGACAGAGGCTGAGGTCTGTGTGCACAGGAGCTCAGAGCTCCCAGCTGCTGCCTGCCTCCTCTTCCAGTTACATTCAGGGATTTGCAAAAGGCAAACAGGGAGAAATGCAGCACAGAACAGGGATCTGAGCACACACATTTCAACAGACACCTACAGATCTGCTTCAAAATAAAAGCTGATATAAATATGAATGTATTTATGTTCACTACAGCATCTGAAACATTTTAAAATATATTACAATAATAATATTCCTTGTAAATACACTGAGATGACACAGCCCTTCCAAAAGAATGTGTGGAGAGGGCAGGATACCAAAACAAGGTGGGAGATCATTTCCCTGCAGCACAGCATCCATTTACAAGAAACACTGGGGAAAAGAATCTGTGGATTCTCCGTGCAGAATACCAACCCCTTGAAGAAATCCTGCTTGCTCAGCTTTCCTGAGTGCACCAGCTGATGTAGCAACTGGCCCAGGTGATCCCTGGTGATCTGGCTCCGCTCCAGCGTGGACTCCACGCCCACGCGCACGAACACGGGCAGCAGGCTCTGGGCACTCAGCTCCTCCACGCACTGCATGGCCTCCTGTGGAACGACACACAGCAGTCACCCCCAGCTGAAAAGCAGCACACGTGGCACAGGAATATTTCCTGCTGCAACACTGGGGATTTTTAGTGAAATGAGGATTTAGCGAGGCTGCCAGGCAAAGTGCTCAATTAGGTGGTGGAACCTCATCACATAATAATAACAAAAACAACAGTAATAGCAATAATGGAATTTGTACCACTCAGGTAACAATTCAAATACACAATCACATTCCAGGGCTGCTTGGTGAAATGGCAGGACTTATCTTCTGGATGCCACCAAAACACTGATTACTACATCGAACATCAAGTCAAGAAAAGGGTATCAGATCAGATTTGTTACTGATCTGACCTGGCACAAATGCCTGTGTTACAAACCCACAGCCCATCAAGAAGCAGAAAATAGCTGGGGAGCACTTGGAGAAGATTTCCCCTTTCTAAAGCTCCCACTTTCTGACTTGAGCATTTTGCAACCTAAACAAAGAAACACTCAGAGACTTAGAGAGCAGCTCTCGAAGTCCCACATCAAAAATCTGCACTACCATCACAAGGGCCTTCCAGGGACCTCTGAGCCCACAGATCTCAGTGGCCTTCCTGACCACAGGCACCTGCTCTGTGACTGTGCCCTGAGTTACCAAGAGCTGGCAGCCCCAGATGTGTTTCCTCAGGCCCTGCAGGGCTCTTTCCTGCTGGTCCCAGCCTGTGTGCTCGGGTTGGAGCTCATCAGAGGATCCTCTGTCCTGGGACACACAGGGAGCCCTGCTGTCACCAGGGTCACAGCTCAGCAGTTTGAGCTCGTGGTCAGGTCAGACTGAGGACCAAAGCCCTGCAAGGGGCTGCTCTCTGCTCTGCACAGCAGGGCTCACTCACGGGGGGCTGCAGGAACATGAGTTTAAGCAGTCAGAGCTTTGCTGCACCTGAAGAGCACCAAGAATCCCCCAGGACCAAGTAATTCCTGATGCAAACAAGCTGCCTCAATTCCATGGGCTTTTGACCAGCCCTGCCCTGTCTAATGCAATTCAGCTCCATTTCCAGGCAGCCACAGAAATACATTGCTGTATTTGCAAACAGGGAACTGAAGAGGTCCCTTCATCACAGGCAGCCAGGGGAGCCTCTGGAGTCCATCCTGGGCAGGAAAAAGAGCAGAGACTCCTTGGCTCACCAGCCCCTGGGTCCCAGGCCAGCTCACTGCCAATCAGAGCAAGGTTTTTCCTCTCCAAACCAAGTATTTAATAATTTATCCCAATAACTACATGTGAACTCTAAACAATCCATGATGAGAATATTCCTCTTTCCAATTATTAATTGGAAGTCCAATGAAATGGAAGCAGCAACTCTGCTTTTAGGGTGCCAAACCAGCAACTCCCAAGTGCTGCCATTTCAAACTTGGCAGGTTTGAAAATTTATTTCAGTGAAAGATCAAATGAAGCAGCTTTGCAGCCAATGTAACACTTCTTGCAAACTCCCTGGACGAGCTAAAAAACCCATTTACAAGGGAAACAAAATTTCAACCTTTTAACTAGGAAGTGATGACAGCTGCTCAGTAATTTCCAATGTTTATTAAAAATCCTCTGGAGTGTTTTGTTCAATATTTAGTATTGCTTTATCTGCCTCCAGATCAGAACAGCACATGCTTTGATAACTAAATGAAAACCTCTGTTTATTTTCCCACTAGCTTTTCTGCTTCCAAAATTGCTGGTATTATGGAGCTGCTCAGTGATTCATGACAGATACACATCCATCTTGCTACTTAAAACACACAGGCTGGGCTATTTTGCCTATTACCAGCAGGGCAGAAAACAATCTTGGGAGACAACTGTGCTGGAAGTGCCCCTGGAGCTGCTGCTGCCCCTGGGCTCTGTCCAGCCCCTCTGCCCCTGTGTGCTCCCCCTGGAGAGAAATCACTGCTGCCCCTCAGAGCTGGCTGTTAAGTGAGCCTTTCATCTTGCTTACCTTAAAATCATTAATATGCAAGAACTCATCAATGATAGATTTGCATTTTCTCTCTATTTCCTCTTCTGATAGCGAAGGCTTTTCTTGCACTGGAGCTGGGGGAACTTCTGGCTTGGCTGGTGGAAATACAACAACAAAAGATGTTTGGAAAAGGAAAATCAGCATTTTAGAGATGACATTCTGAGAACAGAAGTCAATAGGGCAGGTGTGTCCCCTGTCCCATCCTCAGGCACAGGGCAGTTCTTTGATGGGGCTTGGAGCAAGCTGGGATAGATGGAAGGTGTCCCTGTCCACAGCAGGGACTGCAGCTGGAGGAGCTTTAAAGTTCCTTCCAACTCAAACCATTCTGGGATTTTGGGATTCTTTCCTGGCTACTTTTCCCCATATGAACTCTCAGTATTTCTGTAAGTTGACCTTGCAGGATCACAGCTGGCAGTGGCACAGGTCAAACACCTTCAAAGCTCCGCACGAACATTAAATAATTAAATGGAGCTGTGGCAGCAAAGTTAAAATGTGCTGACTGCAATGGGCAGCAGCCCAAGGCAATCTCCCAGTCACATCCCAAATGCAGTCCTGGTCCCCATGGACTGTCTACAACATCCTGAAGCTTCAGGATGAGCCTGTGCTGTGCTGTGGTATTTGAGGTGTTTCCCTCACTGCAGCAGTTTCCAGATGTGTCCCAGGGAAGGAGCTGAGTGCTGTCCTTACTATAAAGGTTCTGTCCACTGGGAACATCACCCTAGTGTCCCCATTTTCCCACTAACAGATCAGCCCAGGCTAGCAGAGGGAAAAGCAGGAGCTGCAGGACTGATAAGGTGACAGACGAGTCACCCTGGTGGGTGCCACCATCCTGCTGCACCAGGGCTGGCTTGGCAGGAGGGCTGGCAACAACACGATGCTAAAAAGCTGCTGTGCACCATCTGTCCCAGACCCTGATCCCTGCCCTAGCCCTGGGGAATGCTTGAAAAGGGCAGATATGGCTTTACTGGGCACTGGGAAGGCATTCCTGAAGAACTGACACCGATTTGGGGGCCTTTGTGCATGGAGGCCAGTGGGACAGTGGCAGGATAAATCAGGGCAGACAATGCCAGGGGTGATGCTGTGCTGGCACCTGCAGCCCTTGAGCCCCACTGGATCCTACAGGAGCTGCAGAGAGGGATAAGGCCCAGGCCTGCCTGAACCAGCTGGGCCACCCAGTTCTGGGAGCTGCATCCCAGCTGCAGCAGCCTGACAGTGCCCTGCAGAGACACCTGGCACTGCCAGGGCCCTGCAGAGACACCTGGCACTGCCAGGGCACTGCACAGAGATCTGGCACTGCCAGGGCCCTGCAGAGACACCTGGCACTGCCAGGACCCTGCAGAGACACCTGGCACTGCCAGGGCACTGCACAGAGATCTGGCACTGCCCTGCACAGACACCTGGCACTGCCAGGGCCCTGCACAGACAACTGGCATGGCCAGTGCCCTGCACAGACACCTGGCACTGCCAGGGCCCTGCACACACACCTGGCACTGCCCTGCACACACACCTGGCACTGCCAGGGCCCTGCACACACACCTGGCACTGCCAGGGCCCTGCACACACACCTGGCACTGCCCTGCACACACCTGTCCCTGCTCCTGACAGGTTCTCCCTTGTGCCTTCCCACACACTGAGCAAGCCTCCCCGAGCACAGAGGAGCTGTTACCAGGTTCCTTGGCTTTGTTCCTCTCGGCCTCGCTGCTGTTCCTGTCCATCTCCATGGCCCCTGTCAGCTGCTTCACCGTCTCCAGCATCTCCCTGCGCTGCTCCTCCTGGGCCTGGTTGTCCAGCAGCAGCTCCTTGCTGCTGCTGCCCCTCAGGAAGGTGTTGGGCCGGGACAGGGAAGGTGGCAGAGGTTTGTCGTTCTTCTCCCTGCCCGTGCTCCCACGACTGCCAAACAAAAACCAGCTCAGAGGGGAGGAAAGGGACTCAAGGGCTTCACTGCCCTCGAGGGGAAAAACACCCCCCAAGCCCTGCAGGATTGTTCACTCCATTTCTTACAGCTGTACCCACAGCCAAAATTAACTCAATTTCAGGGATGCACAAACACAAATACTCAGAGTGGACTGGAACAGCCAATGCTTCCTAGAGAACATATGGAAAAGCAATGCTCTACAGCACCCATTTTTATACATGGAATAGTCAATTTTATAACACATGGACTCTGTTTCCCTTTGAAATGGTGTGAGAGCTTTAGATTAGATGTAACAAAGAAATTCTTCCCTGTGAGGGTGGGCAGGCCCTGGCACAGGGTGGCTGTGCAGCTGTGGCTGCCCCTGGATCCCTGGGAGAGTCCAAGGCCAGGCTGGAGGGGGCTTGGAGCAGCCTGGGACAGTGGAAAGTGTCCCTGCCATGGCAGGGGCTGGGAATGGGTGATCCTTCAACTCTCTCCAACCCAAAACATTTTGTGATTCCATGGGAGTTGTATTTTTTACCCATTAATTGAAAAATACCTCCCAAACAGTGAAGGCTCCCAACAACAGGTGACAACGATCTGTTCCATTAATTATTGTGTTAATGAGTAAGATGGGCAAAATGATGCCATAATGGAATAATTTCCAGGTAAACCCAAGCTTTACTTTAAATAGGAGGGAAAACATAGAGGCACAACGCAGGAAAACACTTCAGCAGCTTGTGTGCACTGGAAGGAAGATCCAGTGACATTTTAAATGAGCTGTACATTTATAAACTGTGTCTAGAGTTAATAAATTATTGAGGGTTAATGCATGTTTCATGCTCCAAGCTGGAGTGGCTGCAGCCCTGAAGGAATTGGAGTGAGAGAGAGTCTCTGCAGTTTTTTGTTGGATGTGGGAGCACGGGCAGGTCACACCTGCTGGGAAGTGTCACACATGGTTTTATGCTGCATTTCTGCCAGGTTTTAGGTGTGTTTTCCTGGATAAATAAACCTACTGACCTGGCTGAATTCACAGCCATTAAATCCAACCTATTTATTACTACCTTTTATCTGAAGAGTTTTTAATCTGTTAAACACAACTACCCTTGGCTGAAGGGTGAAGTGGCAACTAAAACATTAATCAAAATGGTTTTAAAAATTAATTCCACCTCTCTCTCCTATGACATTATAAAATACAGGTGTGTTCAAAGCTAACTCAGAGTGAGACAAGGAGCCAGCCATTCCTGGAAAAGCAAGGAATTCTCTTCTGTCCAAGTGCTGGAGCCAGAGCAGGGGTGCAGAGGGCAGCAGGGAAGAGGGTGGAGCGACACTCACCTCGTTAAGGCCCTGCGAGATTCTAGTTCTGAGGATGCAGATGAGGCAGATACTGGGGACACTGGAGGCTGCAGGGCAGAAAATCTGTTCAGACTTGTGGCACTTGGTCGCAAGGAGTCTGGAGATGGTGGAGACAACACAGAGCAGAGCGACACGGTCAGGAGCTGCTGCTGGCTCAGCACCACCGAGAGCTCAGTGCAGCCACGGGGACTCAGTGCAGGGAAGAGGCTGGGCCTGCCCCACCTCAGCCCCTCCTGCCAGGACAGAAGTGCAGGGAAAGGCTGGGCCTGCCCCACCTCAGCCCCTCCTGCCAGGAGGTCACACAGAGGGGAGCCACACTGGGGCTGCAGCTCCTCCCGAGGGGCAGCTCTGATCCTGTGAGCAGGAACAGGAGCAGGGCAGGGCTGCAGCTGGGCCAGGGGGTTTGGGTTGGAGATCAGGAAAGGCTCTTCCCCAGAGGGTGCTGGCACTGCCCAGGCTCCCCAGGGAATGGTCCCAGCCCCGAGGCTGCCAGAGCTGCAGGAGGGTTTGGAGAGGCTGGGATTGCTGGGGTGTGTGTGCAGGGCCAGGGGCTGGATTTGATCCCTGTGGGTCCCTTCCAGCTCAGGACACCCCATGACTCTGTGAACCCCACCCAGACCTGCTCTTCAGCAGCAAAGCTGAGGGTAGGGTCCATCCTGACTTACCCATCTCGCTTGCCTTGGCTCCACCACTGCTGCCCTTCCCCCAGCTGCCCAACTGGGCTTTAGGCACGAGCTGAATCTTCTCATCTATTGTGGGCTGTAAAACACACCAGGATGTACAATTGAAAGGGCAAATCGTGCAGTGTAAAAATAAATGGGAGATTTTTTGGTAAAAAATCTCCCTCGTGAACACCAAAACACACTTCACATATTTCTGGAAGACTAAAGTGTGGCCTGAGACAGGGGACACAAACAACCAGAGTCTCTTCCAATTGTCAGTGAGAGACGTTCACAGTGAGCAGGAGCTTCTTTATATTGGGAATTCTGAAGCTCAGGAAGGTGGAAAAGCTCAGTATATCCAGATTTGAAAGAAGTTCAGTTTGTTAGTGATGTGTAAGCCAGTTTCACTGTCCATCAACTCTCCAGTCATGGCTTTGGGGGGACCTGCAGGGCACCAAACAATCCAGAGGGCAAAGGATGACTACAGGTCACAGAACCTGGAGGAAGAAGTGGTGTCTGGCAAGAAGAGAAAATTGATTTTACAATGTTCAGTGGGAGAATTTATTGACAAGGAGGTTGTGACCTCGCAGATCTCAGGGGAGCTCCTCTCTCCTTCCAAAGCAGCTGCTGTGGAACCAGCTCCATTTGTATGGGACAGAGGAGAAGGGCTTTTCCCAGGTGAGCTGTAAGGCCAGGCAGGAGGAGGCTGAGCCTCTCCTGCTAATGAAGTTTTGGAGACTGTTTTATGAGTTTCAGAAGGAACAAACTGATTGGATCTGCAGAAGGGCTGCAGTCTGTCCAGGTCCTGCTTTACAGCTCTCCAAGAATCCAGGCACTGAGTGTAAAAATTCAGGGCAAGTGACATTAAATGGGACAAGGGAGTATTTAGCAGTCAATGATTTATGCAAAGGCTGGACTTCTCCTTGGCAAGAAAGCCCAGAGCTGTTCTGAAGTTCAACAAAGGAGAAATCTCCAACTTGCCCAACCTTCAGCCTGAAAAACTGTCCCAAATTTACCAGTTTAATGGTGAAATAACAGGAAGATGCTCATCTGCAGGACGAACATGAGAGTTGATCACATCCTGGGGGATGCAACCATGCCACCAAGTCGAGAAACCCTAAAGCAGACACAGCTCTTCCCATTCTACTGGAGCAGCCTGAGGCTGGAGTGCTGCTGTTTGTGACACATCAAAAAGGATGTGGCCTCCCTGTTTTATTGGGGAGCAGCATCAGAATAAGGTCTCTAGAACTTGAGGCAGCCAAGGATTTCCAGCAGGTGTTTGAGACTCCCAGGTGTGTTTGAGACCCATGGAACATGGTGCTGTGCTGCATCTCCATGTCACACATGGAGATGCAGCACACTTTTTATTGGGGAGCAGCATCAGAATAGGGTCTCTAGCACTTGAGGCAGCCAAGGATTTCCAGCAGGTGTTTGAGACTCCCAGGTGTGTTTGAGACCCATGTCACACCATACCCTGGCTCACATTTTTATCACTGAATAAAATGCAGATTTTCTGACTCTGAGAGCTTGTGGATTACTAAAAGGACACTGTGAAGCTAAGAAATAAAATCTGCACACTCCTTTCCCTCAGGACAAAACAGGAACATCCAGAAGATAATGCAGCCTGATTTACACACAGTATTAACTCTGAGGATTTAACATGTCCCAGCCCTAAGTTTTCACCTGCACACACCGTCCTGATCCTTCCTGGACTGACAGATGTTTTATTGCCCTGAAGGAGGCTTGTGCTGGCACCTACCTTGGTGATTTTAAGGAACTTGGTGGGGTCCAGCACTCTGCTGTTCTTTGCCCCCTGCACAGTGTTCCAGCCACCTTCGTCCACCCGTGGAGCTCAGCTCAGCTCAGCCCAGCCCAGCTCTGACAGGCAGGGTCCTGCTGGGGAATGTCCTTCCCCTGACATGCCACAGCCAGCCTGCCTGCCTGGGCTCTCACAGCACAGCTCTTGCTCCTTCCAGGGCTGCTTTTGGAAGGGATGGTTCCTGGCTGGATTTCTCTGCATTCCTGCAGGAGCTGTGTGTTCACAAGCCCATGGAAGGAGCAGGTGAGACGAGATGCCTTCCCTGGCCAGAGCCTCCCTCACCCCACAATTCCTGCAGCACTTGGCTGGTCTGACACGGAGCCCCTCAGGCACTCCCAGGTTCCTCACCTTGTCCTGGTGTCACTTTTAGGATAATTAAAGTCTACATGGATTTTCTTTACACCCTGTTTTCAAAGTACTTTCATATGACAATCCTTAGAGAATCCCCCAATGCCTAAAGAATCCCTAAAATTACTTTCTCCTTGCCCTGCTCTGTCCCAGTCTTCGTTTTCCCAGTCACTCCAAATTAATTTCCAGACAGTGCCCTGAGGGCCAGGAGCAGTTTAAGGTGATGCCAAGACACCCCTTCACAGAGAGTCAGCACCTCATGACTTTAACAACTAAAGACAACACGGTTACTCCTGAAATGAGATGTTTTTCTCTTGAAATGAGGCTCTGCAGTGCCTGAGAATGGATGGCTAACTGACTCCTAAGTAATAACTTGTTAGAACAGATTTCTGGCAGCCTGTCACAAAATCAAACGTGGTTTGCATGAATGGAATGTGTAAGCACTGTTGGCCTGTGGTTGGTTATTTTCACCCATGAGATTTGCCCCTGAAAATCCCCACAGCCAATCCATGGCAGATCTGTTCCTTTTCCAGCCTCTGCCCCAATCTCCTTTGCTCATTACACTTAGGACAAAAAAAACCCAGAGATTTTTGCCTTTTATGTGGGATTCCCTCTAAGGCCACTGGATGTGAAATGAGCAGCCAACTTGGCTTTCACTTTACCTGGTCTCCTCTTGTCTTTGGTCATGAGTTGTTGCACCTTCCTCTGTTCTTCCTGCTCTTCAATCTTGGCTTCTTTATGGATCTGCTCGATGGTCTTGGGGCCCTGGTCTGCTCTCCGTGACACCCAGTTGCACTGGGGAAGAAGCAAAAAAAAACAAACATGTGCGCAGGGAAACTTCCAGGAGAGCATCAAACATGGGGTGTTTGAATATTGGGAACGAGGCCTCATCCTCCCACCCCTGTCATGCCCTAGAGGGGCTGGAGAAAATCCTGTGGAGCTGGGACACGTCATGGACATGGTTATCCCAGCAGAGCCTTGTGCTACAGAGACTGCAGCCAGGACCTGACTGAACTCAGGACATGTTAATCCCCAGCCTGAATATTTCCAGCTTCTCTTTCAAGGTTCAGAGGAAAGAGAAGAGATGCTGTCACTCTGTTTATGACTGATACCCTTTGTGGGAGCCTTTCCTCCAAGCCTGAGGGAAGAAATGAAAATTAAAAAAAGCAAGAAGTGACTGATTTTAAGTTGTGACACTACTTTGAACTCCAAGAATGGTGATGGCTGACACAGGAATCCTGCAGAGAGGAGCAGCTGTCACTCCAAAAACACTTTCCTTGCTTGATGTGTCTTTTCAGCCATGCAGTGCCCAGACCCCTCCAGCCCTGGAATGACCACACTGTCCCTTAGCTCGCTGCAGCCTCATTACAGCTCTTGGGGTAATTATCTACCTGCAGCCAAAATGGTGACTTCAGCCTCCACACAACCCAAACCAGCTCCCCTGGGGGGGAATTACAGCTGCTGGGAAGGTTTGTTCCACCCATGGTCACAGCTTCACCTGCACACTGTGGGGACCCCCTGCACCACACGTGTACTGACCACAGCACCAGGACAACATGGAGACATCTCCTGGCTTGGGACAGCCAGACTGGGGGGAGGAGGGGAACAGATCTTCCCCTAACATCCCACCTGAGCTGTGAACCCCTGCTCCTGCATGAGAACTTATCCAGCCTGCATATGGAAGGGAACATGACAGACTGGCATGGGAGCTGGGTATGTTCATCTGCAGGACAGAAGGTCCCAGAGAGAGCTCAGAGCCCTTCCAGGACCTAAAGAGGCTCCAGGAGAGCTGCAGAGGGACTGGGGACAAGGGGGAATGGCCTCCCACTGCCAGAGGGCAGGGTGAGATGGGGTATGGGGAAGGAATTCCTCCCTGTGAGGGTGGGCAGGCCCTGGCACAGCGTGCCCAGAGCAGCTGTGGCTGCCCCTGGATCCCTGGCAGTGCCCAAGGCCAGGCTGGAGGGGGTTAGAGCAGCCTGGGACAGTGGAAGGTGTCCCTGCCATGGCAGGGGGTGGAATGAGATGATCCTTAAGGTTCCTTCCAACCCAGACCAGTCTGGGCACCATGATTTCACACTTTCACTCACTGGAGCCAGCACCTACCAGCCTTAGGTCTATTACATCCTGGAGCATGAACCGAATCCTTGAGGAGGTTTTCCTCTCTTTCACAATCTTCTCCATCTGATTAAAATACTGGTCCATGCGGGGCTAGACAAGGAAAACATCATCAGCACGCTGTGCAGGAAAATGAAAACACTCAAGGGGCACCCAGCAGGTCCTGCATTCTGGGATTTCTGTGCTGGAAACATCAGGGACTCAGGGCTGCTCCCCAGAGAGGTGAGTGCTGGGCCTGGTACACTCCTCCAGGATGGATTTGAGGGTGCACAGGGCAGCATGTGCAGGAGATGAGGCACAACTGTGCAGGCACACACTTTCTCTGGGTTTTTAGTTATACAAACTGTCTACACCCTCTGCACGTACATAATAAACATTACATCCATTAAAAATCTATCTCAATCTGAGCTTCCCCTCCTCAAATCAGCTGTGTGCTTACCTCAGCCCAAGAAAAACTGGCTCAGGGAAAAAATGGGTACAAAACCAGCCTAGGACACATCATTCCATGGTTTATCCCCCGAGCTGAGCCAGGCCAGACTGAGCAGCAGCTCTGGGTCTCTCTGCAAGAACAGTTTAATGGGCTCAGCTGTGGGAAAAACCCCACAAACTCCTCATCTAGATAATCATGATGTGGTGGAAACCCAACAGGTTCACATTAGGACATGAATTTGGATCAGCAGAGAAGCTCCTGTTAGGTGTAAATTTGGCTCACCAAGCTCTAAAAAGCCTTTTTCTCAAATTAGGGCCTCTGGTTGTTTCAAACAAGAGTTTGAGAGCAGTTTTCTACCATGTTTCCCATTCTCTTCACTAAAAAACAACTAAACCCTTGTCCTTGTAGTTAAAGAAACAAGAAAAAAATACATTAAAATTTGTGTCTGGCCTTGCCTTGGAAAGTTCCAGCTCTGGGAGCAAATGTTTCCGAAGTTGGGCACGATAGGGAAGTATTTCCAATGGACTTTGTTTAGAAATTTTAATTAAACCACGACTAACAGTTCAGCTTCAATAAAAACACATAATAAAATGTCTACCCCATTCAGAAGGATTCTCTCAGTCCTGACAGAAATAACCAATCCCAAAGATGGGACAGAGGCCTCTGGAATTGCTCCCTTGCTCTGTGCCCCACCATGCCCCAGCTTGAGGGTGCAGAACTAAAATGTTGGCTTTTACAGTGCTGCAAAAGACCAAAACAGCATCCAGACCTCGTACTCAGCTTGGAAGCCAGACCTGGTTTTGCTCCCAAAGCACACGGAGAAACTGAATCCCACTGGTCCTGTGCTCACAGCACAGGGTGTTTGCCTGGGACTGCTGATAAACCACGCTGGTTTGGTCAATGCTCACACAGCAGCCTGGGAAATTCCTTCTCCTAAGGCTCAGCACTGATCCACTGAGATCCCTGAGAGGAGAGGGAACTCCCTGCCCGGGGCAGCTGAACAATTAGCTCCCTTTGCTTCCAGAGCCCAGTCCCACTGATTCCTGGCAAACCCCTCGAGTTGCTCATCCCAAGCCTGGTTTTTGTGAAGGAGCAGCAGACTGGTGTGCCAAGAGGAGCTCTTGGAGTGCACAGTGCTCTGTGCTACAGATATATCTGCTGGAAAAGGGGGAGGAGGATGCAGGAGTGCTGCGAATGCAGAACAGCTGCCACATCCCAGCACATCTGGACACAAAACACAGGCACCCTCGAGGCTCAGGTGGGGGCTTGGACTGCTTAATGAGGGTGTTGCAGATTTAACCTGAACAGCACATTTCATGGTGGCTTTTGTAGGTAACATAAACTTTCAACTGGAAATAATAATGTTTTGGGAACTACAAAGGAAGAGGGACATTCAACTTGGAAAAAGGAAATGTTGAGCATTTCTGGGCTGTGTGTTTGGATAAAATCTTTGGAAATAACAACTGGAGAACACAGCTGAAAATGATACAGAACGTATTACAGAGCAGGGAGCGAGGCCAGGTCATGACGAAACATCCACAGAGGAGTGGATGATTTCCTCATGCCATATGGAAATTCCTGAAGAAAAACCAAATCAAATAAAAACACCCCACACCCATTTTTCCAGCTCTGCCCGGAGAAGCTCATCCCTCGCTCCCATTCCTGCCCCACCTTTGCCTTCTCAAAGTCCAGGTCCTTGCCAATGGTGGTGAGCAGGCGGCAAAGGCACTCGAGGGACTCCTCGTCGTGGTTCTTCAGCAGCTTCACCACGCAGTCGTGCATGATGGCCTCTGTCAGCATCTTCAGCTTGAAAAGCTCGCCGATGAATTTGATGTTGCCGATGGATCTCCGCCGGGCTTTGTCCTTGGCCTCTTCCAGCTCGTCGTGGAGCCGTGTCTTCTCCTCTGGCTGTAAAGCAGGAAAACAGCTCTGCAAAACCACGTTCCCAGGGCACAGAACTCACTGAAAGATCCAGTTTTATGTTTATAGACATTGTTCCCTCTTTTACTCCTAAAGCCAGAAAGATGCTGGGATAAACCCAATGTCAAGGCAAATATTTCTTATTATCCTCAGGCACAGTGACAGAATGAGAGTCTCAACTCCAAAATCCCCCCAAATCAACTGCTGTTTCAAAAGGAAATAATTTTCTGAGGGAGCTCTGAGAACTTATGGAGAAAAACACCACTTACAGTGGTGGCAGCTTCGAGTTCTTTCTGCTTCTTTTCAAAGACATCATCGTCAGCCTTGTCCTTTTCAAATTCCTTCTGGCAGCGATTTAACAGCAACTTACGGAAATTTACTGTGCTCCCAGGTTTGTCTGCCATGGGCACTTTCAGCTGGAGAGAGAAGGAAGAAAAACATCAGCAGAAATAGAGATAAACTCCACAGAGGAGGGGTCATCCATAACAATTTATTTTGCTCTTCATGTTGAGCTGCGTGGCTTTGCAAGATTGTGAAAGTAAAGCCTCACATCAGGATTTCCAGTGGAGTTTTACATTGCAGATGTAAACTCATACTCCAAACTTGGCTGACACCCCTCCACCCGGGGATGAATTACATTTCCATCCGTATGATCCCTTAAAAACACTCTCTGCTTGAAAACACTCTTGCTCTGTGCTGAAGGCTTAAGCCAACTCCTTTACTGCATGCCATGAAGGACCTGGGGAAAAGGGGGCTCTTTTGTCCCAAATTCACCACCTGAGAATGATCTGAGCAAAGCCTGGCTCATCCTGGGCTCCCTTGGAACTGACATAGAAGGGGGGTGAGGCCTCGGCACAGGCTGCCCAGAGCGGCCGTGGTTGCCCCCCCCAGAAGTGTCCAAGGCCAGGTTGGATGAGGCTTGGAGCAACCTGGGATAGCGGAAGTTGTCCCTGCCCATGGCAGGGGGTGGAATGAGAAGAGCTTTAAATTCCCTTTCCTGCCTCTACTATTGCATGCTTCTGTGATTCCATGAACTTCCCAAATATGACTCATCTTGCGACCTCAACTCCCGCCAACTGCTGCAAGCAAATCCCTCTGCCTTGGGCATGGCCAACAAAAGAGACTCCACATTAATGATTCCTACTTACACTCAGAAGCCACCACTCTGCTCTCTGCAGCTCCTGTGGCTGCCCCTCAGCCCAGGCAGCTCCCGGGGGGCTCTTACCGTCACCAGGCAGCGGCACATGTTGGCGTAGGCCACGGAGAAGCTGGGCTCGTCGATGGCCTTCTCGAAGACCAGGTCGATGACTCCCTTCAGCCTCTCCTCCGTGTCCACCGTCAGGTCTGTCACCTGCTTCATCAGCTGGTTGAACATCTGGGGCGTCAGCTTGTTCAAGATGCTTCGTACCTTGCGGAACAGCTCCTGAGGGACACAAACGCTGCGAGCTCAGGCACACGTGGGGCAGGTGGGTTTCAGGAGTGAGGCAGGATGCTTCCCACACGAGAATGGGGACATCCTGTAGGAATGTCTGGGAAGCTGAGTGACACACCACACGTTTCTGAACAGCCCAACTCCAGTCCTCACTTGGCTACCAAAGACCAAGACTATAGGCAGGAGTTCTGGGAACACCCAAGTGCAACAGAGGCACAAAGGAGAGGCACAAAGCCCTTCCTGTCAGAAATACTCTTCTTTATATCAGTTTAATCCATGAGATATAAATTAATAGGGACTGGCCTCTGTCTCCTTCAGCCAGAGGTAATGAACCTCTCCTATAATTCACTTTAAGGTACTTTATTTTTTCCTATCCAGGATGATAATGAGATCAACAATGCCACCATTAGCTCCAAGAACAGAATTCCAGTGTCCTTCAAGACCATTCCAACTTATCCTACAAATTACAAGCTTGACCACCAGACAAAAACCTCCTCCCAGAGCAAGTGCCCCGTGGAGGAGAGGAGGGGAGAGGACAGAGGCAGCTTCAGACAGAACCATTGGGCTGGGCAGGACCAACTGAGGGATTTCACAGAGGAACCTCAGTCTTGCTAAGGATTCAGGGAAGAAATGTGGTCTAAAAGGAGATGAAAACTAAGTTCTGTGCTGGGAATGTAATGCCCTTTGCATTACAATGGAGACAGAAACATTCCAGTAAAACAGCAGTAGGAAAGCAATCCTGGAAGAGAGACAGGAGGTTGTCTGGTGTTCTCTGCTTAATATACAGGACTGGCATTTAAACTCCAGGTCAAGAATAAACATACAAAAAATACCATCAAGGTAGGGGAAAACTGGGATTCCAACTGGAATTCATTGCCCTTTTTCACTGTCTGATACAAGAGGGAAGCCAAATTACCATTACCTGGGGCAGCTGCTGCACCCTCAGAGCTGCTTAGGCTCTCACCTGGGTTTTGACATTTTCTGGGTCCTCCGTTTGGTTTTCCCTCTTCAGGCTCGGCTTCCAGGCGTTCTCTGCCTTCTTCAGGTGCACATCCTCCTTCACACACACAGTGATGATCTTCCTGGGCTCCCTCCTCTGGCCTGGCTGAGATCTCCTCGGTCCAACATTCAACAACTAGGACAAAAACATTCCCTGTTATATCCCACATTGAGCTCACGCTGGGTAACACATGCAGGGCCAACACCAACACCCACTGACGGCACTGCTGACCACCAGCACGTCCTGCTGGACACCAGGAGCCCCTCTGACCCAGCACTGCTCCGGGCTGCTCCCAGGCAATGTGGAGACACCAACACACTCCTCTGGGCAGCTCCTCCCAACAGAGAGATGGGATGACTCTGCCTACACAACCCACACAACCCGGCGGCGCTGAACTGACCCCAACTGGCCAAAAGTGCCTCTTGGGATCAGGAACTGCATAACTGAGACACCACAGCAAGCTGTGGAAGAATTCAGCCCTTACAGGTGTATTTCAAACGTGCCATCCCAAGCACTTAGACAGTGATAAACTGGCAGTTCTGCCAGAAATGTTAAGTTTTACTGGAGATTGCTTCCAACAAAGCAATTTTGAGATGGGAATTATGCAAAACACAGTGAAGGAGTATCACTGCGGATGCTGCACTCGAAAAATATGGATCCTAAGAGGTATGGACAAACTCTGTGTGGTCTCACAGAAGAAAGGGAATCAGGGTGCTTTGGAACTGCCTAAGCACCTCTGCAATCCTGTGATGTGCGATGCTCCTCCTGCACAGGCACAAAACCTGCCACTGCTGGGGAGTTTTTCACCAGATGTACAAGTGGCAGGGGACAAGACACCCCCAAACCTCCTCTCCATCATCTGATTAAGGACCAAAGGTACCAGGTGCTGTTGGGAGGTTGCTCTTCCCCCACGCTCTTTCACATTTCTGAACTCATTTATCACAAATGGCCAACCTCAAGGTACAAATTAAAGCAGCAAAACTCCATTATCAAATCTGGTACTTCCCACAGCAGTAATTAATCTGCTCAGCAGCCACTCATGGAAGATGGGCCATTTCAAAGACTGCTTTGTTCAACAAAGGGATTCAATGAGCATCAAAAAGGCCACTGCAGTTACTTGAAGAGCTTCAATGAATAGGAGGAAAGGGCTCTTGGCTGGTGCCTCTTACATCATACATCAACCATAAACCTGGGTTTGTGGTTACTGAAAGGCAAAATTATTCTTAAAGGCAGGAGGGAACTGAACCACCTGCCTTTGACAAGGTAAATGTGTGCAAATGAGCAGGATCACCAGCAGTGCTGGAGCTCTTGTTTGGGATAACAGCAACAGAGGAAGATGCTGTCAGAAGACAATGACCTCATGCTGAGGTGACATGCTCCCAGTGCCTGGGAGAGGGCTCTAGGGACAGGGTGTCACTGGGCTCCCCTCAGCTTACAAAGACCCCTGTTCACATCCCCTGCCATGCACAGAAATAGCCCAGCAGACTGTTTAAACTGCACAGGGCACAAGCCCCATGAATGCTGTAATTCACAGAATCATTTATCTTGGAAAAGATCGCCAAGATCATCAAGTCCAACCCCTTGTAGTGCAACCACAGCAGCTGATCACTCCTGAGGAGTCAACAGTGGAACAGGGAGCCTTCAGGATGTTTCTGTGTGTCAGACACCTTCCTAAAGCAGACACTGATCTCTCCCACCCTGAGCCCTGACTGACACCAGTCTGGCTCAGCAAGGCCTGACAGCAGCCCTGCCACACACACCAACTCTGGTGTTACACAGTTCTGCTGCCCAGGCTCTGGCCACGCTGCCAACGTGGAGAGAAGACACTTCCCTCCAGCTGGAGGACCAAACAATGATGCCACAGAAACTGACTGGCCACAGCATGTGTGCCAGAGCTCAGCACACACCTCCTGCCCGTGGACAGCTCTGTACTCAGAGCCAGGCTGCAGTGTGCCCTGAAATCCCAAACCTTTGAGCTCACACCCCCAGAACGGGGCAAAGCCAAGGAGAGGTGACCTGCAGCCACCCCATCTCCTGCAGAGGCAGCTCTGGTCTGAAGGACCTCCCAGACACGCCAGGCTGTAACGCACGGGGACGGAGTCGCAGAGCCCGGCACCTCCTCGGGCACAGAACTTCCTCAGGCACGGGTCCATGCAAATGTTCCTTCTCAGCAAACATCCACCCCTGAGGGAGGTGACTCCCTTGGAAAACTGAGGGATGCACGGAGCACCAGCGTGTCACTTGTCACCTCCTCACATCCGGCTGCCTTTGAGCCCAGACCTTTCAAGCATCAACACAACAAAGGCCTTCTTTGAGACTGTATGTTTTTAATGTCTGTGAATAAACTCAGTTCAAACTGTGTGATTAGGTTTTCAATCAGTGAACAGAAGCATCCTTTGAAGATGTAATAACATAATAGATGAATCTAACTTTTAAGAGAAATAGTCTAGGGGTCTGGGATTTTTTGGCTCCAGATTTATACAGCACGTTGAAGAGGTGCCTGAGCTCAGGCCTGGCTTCCTGTAAATAATGATGGTTCTGGAGCATGGGACAAGTACCAGGTGTTCCTGCATTAATCTGAATGACCTCTCTTCCAGGAGAAGACAGAGGGAAGGAAAGCAGGACAACAGAGGTACAGGACTCCTGCAGAGGAGCCAAAGACTCACAGCAGCATAGACTGGCCTGGTGCTCCCACTCAGGCTGCAAGTCATGGAAATAGTTTAGAAACCAACCAAGGAATTGAGGAAGTGCTTCTCCCTCTGTAAGAGGCTTTGAATGCAGACAGAGAAATTGATCTTCGATGGTGGGAGGGATTGTGCCTTCCAGGAACAAGAACTGAGGTGATTTCAGTTTCCATCACCTCTCAGGAAGGACAAAGCCAACGCAGCCGGCGCAAGGACGGACCTGTCTGCTCCAGCCCCACATCTCTGAGTGTGCATCTCCTCATCTGCCACGCTCACCTAACCCTGCCTACACCAAAGAGCCTCCCCAGCTGCACCCTGGCCTGTGCACCTCCACCCCGCTGCCGTCCGACGCAACATTGGTTAGTGCCAGAGACAGTCAGAAAACACGTTCAAGCAAAAAGAGGGAAACAAAGACAAAGCCAAAGAAGCAAAACAAAAGACTCTCAACGTGCCGGAAGCGGTTAGCGCTGAGCTGCTCGACGTTATTTGGGGCAAGGAAGAGGCAGTGGTTTGATGGTTCATGGCATGGCCTGTGCAGAGGTGGGATGGCTGGGGACAGGCAGCGCACACGCAGGGGTGGCCATGCGTCACGAGAGGGAAGGTCTGGCATTGCTGGGCTCAGAACCCTCTGATCCTACAACCGCCGGCGTCGAGGACAGGCTGGTTAAACCACGTCACCTTCCAGCCCTCCTCCAGAACAAGGCAAGGAGAGGCTCTGCTCTGCAAAGGCGCAAATGTAAGATGTATGTTACGTGCTGAATGCTCCAAATGAACGGGGTAAGCGGGACTTACCTTTTCTCCCCCTTTCCACAGGTCTGCAAAGTGCAGACCCTCGCGGATCCCGCTCGGGCCAACGTCCCAGCATGCCCTCAGCTGGTGATGTCCCACCCACCACTGAAGACTGCCTAGAGGGGTACAACGCAAGTCTTGTTTCGGTTTTTTTTAAACAAGGTTGCACCTTTTTGTAAAGTTTTCTGCCAGTCGTTCTTTATCAACAGCGGGTGTTGGGGAAAAAAGGCAACTCTACAAAAAGGTGCAAAGTCTGGGGGGAGAGGGGGGATTTGGCTTACCCCTATCGGCAGGTTCCTCAATGGTGGGTGAGGCGAGACCAAGAGAGGGCATGATGGGGGCCCGCACCGAGCCAGGGAGGGCAATCCAGGGGTGCTCTGCACTTTGCAGGCCTGCGGAGAGACAAAGAGCGACAGCCGCGTTAGCCGGGCGCCGCAGGGCTCGCGGCACCAGCGCTGCCAGCAGAGGAGGCGCCGCGGCACGGCCGGCGCGGCCCCAGCGCCGCAGGCACTGCCGACCTCGCCAGGCTCGGTGGACCAGGCGGTGCTCCGAGAGAAACTGTGGCACTGAGGCAACTCCAGGACACAGGCCTGCAACCCCGGCCAGGAGGCTGCTCCCAAAGCAGAACTATCACAAAGACCCAAAATCACTGGGTTTGACTCCTGGAAACCTGCACACTTGGAAGTTGGGGTGATTCAGGGAACTCTTCTGGAACCAGCAGATTTGAAAGTTCCACAATGGCTGCGTCGTTGGACACAGCAGAAGCAGCTCAACAGCTGATAATCAGTGATTGCCTCTAATGGTGGTAGCGTCCTCCTCCAGTGGCACTGATGGGGTAGAACATGCTGGGGTCACCTGTGCCCCAGGAAAAGACATGGCAGAGGCACGAGTGAAGAACTCACAGAGGGATTTCAGAGCGTGGGCAAAGCCAGACACAGGGAGAAGAGGGAAAATGAAAGAAAAGCAGCGGAAAAGGTGGGAAAACAAGGAATGAAGTGACCAAAGCAACACGTGGAAGCACAGAGAAAGCAGGAACACACAGGTGCTGGCTGTATGTTGGTTGTTAGTAAAACTCTTTGCTCTGTGGGTGTGTTTTGCAGCACAGCCCCCGGGCTGACGCACTGACGCCGGGTCTGTTGTACGACGAACGCGCGGCCGCACGTACGGGTCCTGGTGTGGAAACGCTTCCACCTCTCACACAGGGAAACACGAAGGAGATGAACCCTTCCCAAACAACAGCTACCCGCGACAAACATCCACAACTGTTTCCAATTCCCCCACATTTCGTCAGGCAAGCAAACATCACCCCTGCATCCGTCCTGACAAAACCAGAACCACCGGCGCATTGGAAGAGGCCCAAAAGCCTGAGGAGGGACTTCATCAGTGTTAAGGCCAGTTTTTAAATGAGCAAGTTGGGGTAAACTCACACTTCCAGACACGTTTCTTCCCCCGGGGGCTTGCCTCCCAAAATCAGCAAAGGCTGGCGTGAAGTCGGGGCCTCGTGGCAGGATCCGGGGGTCCAGAGTCCTCAGCGGCAGTTTGGGCTGACTGACCTGTGCCGTGAGCAGAGCACACACACAGGGGCTGCTCAGGTCATGCAAACTACACACAGCATCTGCCAAACCACGACAGCCATATTCAACAGCCAAATTAAAGCTTTTAACAAACTGCTCAAGTTTTAGGCATCCACACTTATGCTAAAAATAAACATTTAATTTAAAACACGTCTTCAGGAGACTATTGAGGAAATTGGTGGAGCTCAGAAACAGTTCAAGCGTTATGGAGGATAAAATCATAGTAACACGGGCCTGTCTTGGTTCAGGAGCATGAAATTGCCACCTTCCCTCAAAGTAATGGCTTTTGTGCCAACATGAGAGATGGGCAACTGAGCCCAGGAAGCTCAAACACAGAACAGTGAGAAACAATCATGGGAAAGTAAAAGGTAGATGAAATAATATTGGCAATAAAGCTGCATTTTACAATTTGCCTGGGTATGAAACTCAGAGCAGAAATGTTTCTGCACACGAGGATCCCACATCCCTGAGTCTCAGAAGTGAGGCTGTCGTGGTTCCATCAAAGCCAAGGAACTTTCCAGCTCCCAGTGAGAGCAGAACGAGGCCTTGGTGTCAGCACTCAGAAATGCCAAGTGTTTCACTAAGCCCAGACCTCCAGCAGACACAATCAGCTCTGAGATGAGGCTGAAGAGAAATCCCAAAACTGCCTGAGAATGGAGTTCTTAAATATATTTTATCAGATCAGCTTATAAATAGTGAAGAAACTGCTTCAGATCAAAAAACAGTTTGCCCAAAAGCTTCTCTCTGCTTTTTAATTGATCTAATAGATCAATTAATTGATCTAATAGAAGTCACTGCCTCTCCATCCAGCCTTGCTTGGATCCTCAGCTCTTCACGGCTGGGTAATTTTAAATTTTAATAACATCCTGGTATAACTTGATCTAGATAAAGACCATCAAAAATGCTTCAGTTTTTAATCATCTGTGCACATTCATCAGGCACCAACACCTCTATTTGTAGAATTTTGTGCTGAGACCAACTATTCCCACTTCCCACTAAAAGCTGGCACGGAAATGGCTCAGGAATGAGGCATTATGGATCTTTATTTATATCAGAACCCTGCACATACCTGTTTTATGGGCTCTCCTCTCACCTTGTCGAGCACCACGTCGCTGATGGGAGGCAGCCCCTCGGGCTTCTGGATACAGGCAGGCATGAACTGGATATCCAGCAGGAATTCCCGGTCGTATTGCTTCTTCCCCTCCGGGTCCAGGGGCTTCCACTGCTCTATAGGGAGAGAAGTCCCTGAGAGTCACAGGAAACAAACCCCCTGCTCACCCCTGCTCCTGGGAAATCCAAAGGGATCAGGCTGCTGCACCAGCCTGGGACAGTTCAATTTGATTTGATTTTTGTTTTGAAGGGAGAGAGGAGGGAAACACACGTAACATCAAAGGGATGTGAACAACAGGGAGTGTAGAGCCAAGTCCAGCCACAGCCAGATCTGGTCACTAATTCCAGTTCTAACCCATGTATCTAACTTTGACTTCTGCTCTCCTGTGGGATATGGTAGAATGGGAACAATTCCCTGTTTCTGTGTGAAAATGCAGAAGGATAAAGGGGTTTGTCTGGTGTAAAAGGAAGTCATAAACGTGAAGTCAAGGAGAACAGAGCATGGAACAAAAACACCCTTTGAAAATGTGAAACCATGAACTGTGAACAACCCAGGCTGCAGACAACAAGCAGAAACAAGTGAAGCCACAACCACAGGCCATGATCTGGGAATTACAACTTTCCACCTATTTTACATGAGGGTTTTGGGGTGTGGAGTACCCTGCCTGATGCAATCACAGCATAAACCTACAGCCACTTTAGCACAAGGAAAGTCAGCCTCTGGTGGCCTGGAGACAGGATTTTCAGCACTGGCCACATAGTTTGTTTGAAATTAGGGAAGAAAACATGTTTTATCTGAAGGAAAACATCTGTATGAGATACTGCTTTTGGATCTCCCTCATGCCAGACTGCATCACTCGGCATTCATCAGCCCTTCAGGTATTTATTATTCCTTTATTTCACTTGCTGACCCCTGCCTTTGGATCTCAGGGATCTCACCATCTGCACCCCTGCAGAGGGCACGAGCAGGGACTTACTCCAAGGATGGGTTTTAGTAACTGGGAATGAAAATACACAGAAGTGATTGCAAACTTTAGCTCTATATGCAGTTTTATTTCTCCAGAACTTCAGCACACAGGGTGCAGAAATGGTTTGGCTGGATCCTGGCTGGAATTCCTGGCCTGCCCACTGTACCTGTCATTACCATGGAAAAGCTCCAACACAACAAGCAGTTTAGGTGTAGTTTCCTTCCCCTGGAAAGCTCTCAATGAGCTGTTTCAATGTGAAGAGCAGCTGGGCAGCATCACAGGAAGGATCCCCCACGCAGGGAGAGACAGGGATCAAACACACAATTCCTCCAAAGGCAGAAATTCCCCTTTCTCAGAAGAGCAGAGCCGAAATCGAGGACTGTTGCACAAGTCTGATGTCCTTTGCTTTGCCAGGGATCCATCCAACCCTTCCAGCTGAGTGAAAGGACATCTGGACTCAACTGGGATTGTTCTGACTGCATCAGCTGATGAATTATGGATTAACTTCAGGAAGTGGCTAGTGAACTGCTCAGGTACCCTGAGTGTGATGAGCTATCAAGAGGCCTCTGTGTTTTCCCCTCACAATAAGATTGTGCTGAATTAACAAAACCAAAGCAATTGAGGTCTTTGTCAGAACAAAGTGGTGCACAAATAACCACTGCAATGAAGTCCCTTAATGGTGGTGCTCCTTGTCCATCAGGTTCTCCAGGTCCTTCCTTATTATTATTACACTCTTTAATTTCTGGGCTCATTAAAAAATGACTACTTTATTTGGATTTTCACTTTAATAAGAAATTGCTTAAAAATTGGGAGCAACTGAAAAGTTGGTCTCAAGTTCTCTCTAAATGAGACGGATTAATTGGTCAATAAAAAACAAAATTTTCATAAATAACAAAAAGGTTAGATCTTCATAAATAACAAAAAAATGCTCTACAGATATCCTATACCATAATCAATGGGACTGAACTGGGCAGTGCCTGGATTGAAAACCAGAAACTGGTTCTTTTCTTTACTTTTCTGGAAATGCAAAGATCCATGCAACTGTTTAGCCAGGAAATTAAATCTTTATGAACACACATATTTGTATTTAGGACCCAATGAGCACTTTCATTTCTTATTTAACCACCTCTTATTTCAGAAGTATATTGGTTTATGTGGAATTTCTTGGATGGTTTCCAGCTGTCGATCACACAGGAATCAACTCTGCCATTTCCACAGTGCTGTAGCCAACATCCAAATGCACAAACATTTCAAGGGATTAGTGATTGTTTCTTCTCTTGAGCATGTCCAGCAAGACAAAAACCCTCTTCCCCTTTTGCCCCTCTGGAAGATCTCTTGGCTTGCTGGGTTGCAGCTCTCGGCAGAGCTGCACACGGCGAACACTGAATCCCCTTCCAGCCCCAGTGTGAACACCCCAGGGAAGGCACTCGGGGTGCAGCAGCCCTTACAGAGGAGGCAGAGCAGCAGATGGAGCAGGACCTACCTGGTTTGTACTGGTACAGGGGCCCCTCCCCAGAGCTCTCGGTGCAGCCCGAGGTGCCGTCGGTGCCCTCGCCCTCCGAGACGCTCTCGGCGCCGTTCCGCACCGGCTCTGCCTCCTGCTCCCCGTTCTCCTCCACGCTCCTCGCTGCTTTGAGCTCTGAGGGTTCCCTCTCGGCCTGAAGCCCATGGCTCATTTTCTCCTGGTCGGATTCAAGTACTTTGTCCCCTGAAGGCTCCTCCTCCTCCTCCTTTGTCTGGGGCATGGACAGAAGCAGAGGTTTTGTTAGAAATACCCTGACAAATTCAGTGCATGTGAAATGGCTCTTCATGGAGTCACAAGGCATTTTTGGGAGCAGCAGGAATACAAATGCATCTTACACACGGATGTGGAACACCACACTGAGCTATTGGGTGATTTATCTGCTCATTCCCACAGATAACCCACTGATAAATAATGGTGCAACTGGAGAGACTCAGCACTGCCCATGCAATCCCCATGGGATTGGATGGAGGGAACTGTTAAGCCATGAGCAATCCCAGCCTGGAAACACAACTCTGCTTTTCTCTTCTCCTGCCATCCATGAGAAAGGGATGGTAAATGGCACGTGGTGCTTGTTTTGGGGGATTCTTCCTTTAAATGCCTGCTGCCAACTGGAGCAGATGCCACTAAGGAAGGCAGTGTGAGATCCAGCCACAATTCCAGCATCTCAGTTTCAGGAAAAAGCATTAATAGTATCCCTGGCTGTTAATTTTAGAGCTCTCCAAGGACACAGCCTGATTGTGCATTCAGACGAGGAGGCGTTGGAATGTGCTTCTCCGGGAGAAATCCCAGCCCCTCTTAGCACTGAACAAAGGAATAACTTCACTGAGGATGCTCTGGAGGAGGCTCCCTCTCCTTTGCTTCCCTACCTGACTGCACCACATCCTAAAACGCCTCTTGCAGATTTTTCAAGGGAATTCTCTGAAGAATTCCTCAGTGGAACTGCCCAGTGCTGCAGGAGACACAACTCCTGTAGGGGAGGATGAGGAAAGTGTGGAGGATGAAGCTGCTGGTGCAGCCCCTTTGCTCTCCTGCTCTGCACCACATCTGGCCCACCTCAGCTTTTAACCACACACTGGGCAGTCTGAACTTCTACATTTTTACTCTCTTGCTCCCTTTCTGATTGATTCTAACCCCACACTGACCCAGGATATTAAGCACAGCCCCCTGCTGCAATATCCCTACTAGAACAGCAGCAAGGGAGGCTTTCTTTATTCATCTAATCACTCTTGAGGTGGTTTTGCCTGAAAACTTCAGTATTTTCCTTTATCAGCTTCTCCATCAGTTGGTCATCAGGAAAACTATCCTTGGCCATGATATCCCTGTGCAGAATAACCTGCCAAATGTCAGGATGCTGGCCTGGGACCAAAATGGGACAGTGCTGAGGGATCCAAACCCAGTTTTCCCTCATTCTCCACTGAAAGGAGTTCCTCAGTGCTGGGAGCCTGGTGGAAGTTTAGTGGAACCTTCTTGTGGAAGGTGTCCCTTGCCATGGCAGGGGTTGGAATGGGATGAGTCTTTAAGGGCCTTTCCAACCCAAACCAGTCTGTGATTCTATGACTGCATTAGTCATTAAATGAGGCAAACCCAAAGAAACTGAGGAGCTTTAAAAGGGAGCAGACTGACACCTGTTATCTAAAGGATGCTGAGGAACAGCAGAGTTCCTCCCCAAAACTGCCCTGGATCCTGTGAGACAATGAGGAAGCAATGTCTCTCAAGTACAATTTCCAGAGAGGAACAGCACCTTTAAATGTGGGTAAAGCAGGACTTTGGCTCCCTCTCACCTCTGTTTCTGCCTCTGTCACCTCCTCAGTGCCTTGGCTCCGGTCTTTTGGTTTCTTCCAGGTCTTTGGTGCAGGTACAGCGGTTTGGGCTGCAATGTAAACATTGTGCATCTGTTACAACCCTGAAGGACACGGGGCTGATGGGGCTGTGGGTGATGAGCTTCCCTCTCAGGGGCTGCTCTGAGGCACAGAACAACAAAGCAGTTCAGCCTTGTGGAGGATTCAGCTTGATTCAACCACTCTGGCTTTCAATGCAGCAATAACAATCATTAGAATGACATGAAAGCACAGGAATTGTTCTACAAGTTGCTCATTCAAGCTCCAAATGGCACTCGGGGTAGCAAGGAGGTCACTGCCAACAGCACAAGGATCATGCAGGGAAAAAAACCTTCAGGAAGTCAAGTTTTTGGAAAGATCAGGTGCTGGCTGGAAGAGAAGGCTGTTCTCAACATATCTTTCTCAAGAATTACCATCATTATATATTAACCATAAGCAAGCCCAAATTTCCAGTATCTCATCCAAAAGGAAAACTCCTTCAATCCTGCAGCACTGCTCTGAGATGGATTTATACTTCAATTTAAAAGCAGGTTGTAACTCCAGCATTAATGATCTCCCTGGCCAACTGAGTCAAAGGAAACACCAGAGTATTCCCAAGATCAGCACTGATTTACTCCAATAGTGTTTTCCCCCTAAAGGGTAGAAGAAACCACACAATATATTAAGAGGAGACAAACCCATTAATCCAATCTGCTCCTAATTTGTGGCAAATGCTCCCAGCTTAAATTCGGATCCCAGGCACACATGCCCAGTTAACAGAGTGTAAATGGGATTGATTTTGTAACTGAAGATTACTGCAAACAGATTTCCAGCTCTGGCTTTTGGTTTCCAGCAGACACTGTGGAAAAACCCAGTGTGCACTTCCTTTATCATAATAAAATAGAATTTTGAAAGGTTCTTCACTATAAATAAGAAGAGTTAGTAACAGTCAGCTCTGTTCCTAAGGGCATGGAGCAGATGGGATTTGCTGCATTCCCCCTGCCCCAAAGAATATATACGAGCTTCTGTGGTTTCTCCAGAGTGTTCCCTGTTTGCAGGGTGACCATGGACCTGCAGATTCCTGTGGGAATCACCACACCCAGGCCCCAGCCCAAAGAGCAACAGGAGCCACCAGACTGATGGAAGACTTTTACCTCCAGGCTGAACACCCCAAAAGCAAAGTCAATGAAAAAAGGAAAGTCTTATTTCAGTATTCAAACATCATCTCCTTGTTCAGAGAACCAATGGCTGGAAAAACCACCCAGATCTCCCAAGCTCCAGGTCCTGCCCATCCCATCCATTGTGTCTCCCTATGGAGAGGTTTTAAGGGCAGGGCAGAGCCCCACCACAAATCCTGAATTTCCTGGGGCTCAAAGGAGGGGAGAGGAAGGGCCAAGCAGGCCCAGACTGCAACACAGCTTTGTCTCCCCCAGCAGGGATCAGCCTTTACTGCTGCTCCAGGCAGCTCCCTTGGCAAGAACAGCCCAGTTATTCCCCACTATCCAGGGGCAAAACCAAGGCTGGGGATGAGCAGTGTCCATGCACGTGGTAATTACAGGAATTGAGCAAAGCACAGATCTAAGACAGGCTTCCCCAGTTCCCTCCATCACAAAATCTGCTAAAAATTCAGTGAAAACCGAGCCCTTGTCAAAGGGCTGTTTTCAGTCTTGTTTGGTGATGTCACTTGCACACTCCCAGGGGTTTCTCCAAGAAGGGATCAGGCCTGCAAAGCAACAGCCTCAGTTTTGCCACAGCCAAGTAATTTAATTGATCAATCCCAAAGTTTTTAATCTGACAGAATTCCACTGCCCTCAAACTCAAACCATGGAAACCGTCACAGTGTAAAATAACATTTCATTTTTAACCGCACAGAAATAAATTCAGGGGTCATGGATTTGGGGCTGGCAAAGGTCCGGGGTGTTTCCTTCCTCAGCTGTCAGGATGTGAACATTACTGCTGCTCAAGTATACATTCTTTCCACCTTTTTTTGGCAGAAGTAAGCTCTGTAGAGGCTGCAATCCTGCCAAGCCTCCTGAATGAGTCTTGCCTTAAATCCCACGACTTCCATCAGCCCGGGGTTCCAACCCCGGCCGTGTTGTGGAGCTGCCTGGGGTGAATCTCCAGAGATCTCTGGAGACATTGCTCAGTCTTCCCCCATCTTAAAATAGCAGACACCAGATTTCTTTATTTTCTGTCAAGTTCACATTTCTGCTGCAGGAGCAAAAAGGAGAATTTGCACTGATGTGAGTTTGGGTGCCAACCTTCCCAAACCCCAAATCCAACAGGACAATGGCATTATTCACCTGAAGATGGACTTTCATCTGTGAGGCTGTAGGGAAATACAAAGTAACGTGTCCAGTTTGGCTCTTGGAAAGGGACAACTCCAGACACTTCTGGCCTTCTTTTCCATTTTCCTGTCCCCAAGTTGAGCAACTTCAAGTTCTCTCCAATAGTTTAAGTCCTGCCCAAAGGCAGGTTCATTTTTGCCACTATTCATACTTCCAGACCTTGTTTTCAGCTCATTTCATTCCTCTGAAGAAGGGACACCAGAAACCCAAACAACAGTCTGAGCTCTTATCACAGCTTCCAAAGCCAAGGGAGATAACAGGAGTGACAACAGATTTCCCTTAGGACTGGAAAGAGGAGCAAACCCTTAATTCCAGACTAGCTGGACACCACTCCCAGTGCTACCCCCACCCCTGCAGGGATCTGCTCAGCAGGCCCAACGCTCCCTCAGCCGTTTCTCAGCTCTGTCACGTTCCCAGTGGAACATCTTCCCACAGGATTTACCCACCGCGAGCCCTTCCAGCGGGACACGGCGCCTCTCCCCTCTGATGTGGTGCCAACTGTGAAGCCTAAATTAATCCCAGCTCTTGCATTTTTATTTTATTATCCAACATGCCATGAAAGACCAAAGCAAAGATTCACCATTGCCTTCCAGCTCATGGAAAAGAAAATCTATTCCAGTGGTTATGGCAGCAAATCAAGAAAAAGGTGACACCTGATTTATGTTTCTGCCTCTCCAGGTTTCGGTGCTGGAGAAATTTCTCCAAGGTATTTCCAATTACAGCCCAAGTTGCTCGTTACAGCCTCCTCAGCTCAGAAACTCCAGGACTTGCCACAGCTGGGCTACTTAATACAGAAATATGTCTCATAAACGAGCTCTGCAAGAAACAGCCCTTTGAATTCCATGTGCATTAAGTTCTTTCAGCTTTCCGTGTCCCAAGGAGCTCTGTCTGGGACACACATCAGTGTCTTGTTTTCCTCTTTGCTTCTTTTAATAGCCATGATAGAATGGTGACATCAAAGGCCTCAGGTCTCTGGTAGCACCTTCTGCAGAAATTCTACTCCACCAACAACACTTTTCCTGTTTTGTTGCCTGGAAAGTGCTGGTCCCTCACTGCAGCTACAGAAACCCCAGAATTTAATAAAAAGCAACAGTTGTTGATGACTTTTAGCCAGGGTGATGTTTTTAGCGTAGATTGGAGCTCCCAGGTCCTCTCTTGATAAGCTGTTCTTCTCCTTGTAGAGCAGATGAGTAGGAATGAATTACTGTAAAAAGCATGTGCTCTTGCCCCTTGCAGATAACAGCTCTGCCTGTCCTAAAAGCTTCAGGCAAAACTTCCTGAGGAGGCAGGAACACAACCTGTGCCCTGAGAAAGGGGGAACGTGTTCCCTTTGGATGCTCAGACCAGGAACACAGTCAGCAGCAAGGAACCACCCCTGGCTACAACACCCTGCACTGCTCAGTGGTTTAGTGCTCTCAAACCAACAAATCTTCCCCATTTCAGCAGGATGCACAAGCAGTGATGCTGACAAGCAGGGAATGATGACCCAGTCACTCACAGACAAACAGACTGAACCACCAAAGCTTCCAACTTCACTGTGAGGGTGTTCAGAGCAGGCAGAATTCAGTGTAAAATCAACAAGGGTGCTCCAGCAGAATCCCCTGACCTTGGAAACCTGGTAGAGACCTAATGCCAGTGGAAAAGGAGGAATGGAGGTTCCCCTGGATCCCCACAGGCTTAACTCAGCTCTGGCCTTTCCCTGCAAACACTGACAAAGCCCTTTGGTGCAGCTGTAAAGAAAGAACTGCTCCTAAGGGTCTAAATGTATTTTCCTTCTTGCCACAGAGCTCGACAGAGCAAAAAATCCAAGTCTGGTTTCCCTGATGTTGGACAGAAGTTGTGTTCTGTAAAACTCTCCAGGAACAGGCAAATCCCTTTCTCATCCCCAAAAAGTTGCCACTTCCAGTGCAAAATATGGGATCCACTGGGAGCCTTGGCAGTGCTGCCCCAGCAGCTCAGGGAGGAGGGATGAAGGTCTCCTTCCCAAAATCAGGCAGGCCAGGTCATAGCTACAAAAAGGACAGGCAGGAGGAGCTGCTGCAGGAATGAGATTATCCTGAGAGGTCCCAGCACTGTCCCAGCCAGCCCAGCTCAGCTCCCTTTAAAGGGAAAGCAGGGGCATGATTTGTGGCCAAGCTGCTCTGTAATAAAAACACCATTCTGCTGAAAACCCCAAAGAAATATTGCTCAAAGTCAGAGAGCTCACAGATACCAGCACGTGCTTGAGAAGTTTCCCTTATCCCAGGTTTAATCTTAACTCCAGAGACCATAAAAAAATCTCTCAGCCTTTAGTCCAAGAAAAACACAACAATATAACCCTTTCTCCTTGCTCCTGAGGGTCAGCATCTGGATTTTCCAATGTATATGGCAGACATGCTGTTCCTTGTTCCTGAATTAGCAGGCAGCCTCAGATGATGTTATTTCAATCTCTCTTCCTCTCTCCAAGAAAGAACTGGAAAATTATTGCTGAAAAGAAGGCTGGCAGAGAAATACAATAGTTTGGGATCATTAAATCAGGGGTAGAGCACAAAGAACCACTTGGAGAGCTTTGTGCTTTCTTTGAAGCCCTGAGCTTTTAATAGAAATCCGAGTTTCAAGTCATCTTTTACATGACTTGAGAACTCCTTGTTTCTGTGTTGCCAAAGCCAATGGCTTGGCTAATGTGTGCTCTGGAGCATAATGACATTACAGCATTAAAATTAATCTTCTGCATAATTAAAAGCCCAAACACTGTAAGTTAATTTTTTTTTAATTTAAACTACAGGCCATTACAAAGCCAGCAATAACACTGCAAGCTGGAACCTGCCTGTGCAAAACCTTATTTACAGAGTCCCATTTCTCCTCTCCTTTTTAAGGAAATTAATTTGGGTTATGAAGTAGCTCGGATTGAAAGAACAACAAGTGCCACAGCAGTGAAATGACCCGAGTGAAATAAAAATAGAAGAAGATTAACAGGAAAAAATCCTCATGGTTAGTGTAGTAAAGGGATCTTTCTTCTCATCTGTAGATACTGAATTTTAAAATCAGCATATTGAGCATCACACAAACATGGAACAGGGCCAGCCTCAGCCTTTCAGTGCATTTAAGAGCAGAGCCTGAGATTTCTGAGCCCATTTCCCATCCATCAAAGAAAAAAACCAAAAAACCCCTAAATGAAATGTTACTTTAAAGAAATGAAACCAACATGATCCAAATCACAACTGACTGTTTGTCCTCTTTGTCCAAGCTTCACCAAGTTCCAAGGAATTGAAATAACTGCAGAACAGGATGTAGAAAATGTGACACATGAAATGCTTTAACACTGCTGGGTGTGAAGAACAGCCCCCATTACACTCCTCCAGCAGCAAATACAAGGAATTGATCATTTAACTTCCTTTCCACAATGTGATCTCCAGGAAGTCCTGCAAAAAAAGCCATTTTCCATAGGAAACACAGAGTGTTAAAACCACAGTGCCAAACCAGAGATGTGGCAGGGCTGAAACCAAAGGCAGGAAACACTGGAGAAACAAGCTGGATTTTAAAAGGCGGTTGCAGAAATTGTGATTTTAGTGAATTTTAATCCGTAAACTGCAGAATTTAAATCTAAAATTGTAAATTGTACATTTTGCTTATATGTGACTTTTGCAAACGAAAACCAGAAGCATCACTAATGAAGTGTGGGCAGGTAGAGGTGTGTGACACTGGTGGGTGACTCTGGTGTGACACTGGTGTGACACTGGTGTGACAGTGGTGTGACCCTGGTATGACACTGGTGTGACTCTAGTGTGACACTGGTGTGACCCTGGTGTGACCCTGGTGTGACACTGGTGTGACACTGGTGGGTGACCCTGGTGTGACCCTGGTGTGACACTGGTGTGACCCTGGTGTGACTCTGCTGTCAGTTGTTTGGGTGAGTGTGAACGGTTCTTTTGATTTTCCCACATCTGGGAACACCATGACACATTTTTTCAGCTGGAAAAGATGCCACTCCAGCAGTTCTGGAATTCACTGGCTCAGGGGTTTCATCCCAAGAGCTTCAGGGTCCCAAATCCAGAGCCACAGGCCCTTGGAACAACTGCTCACCTCAGGGGAAGAGCAGCTGTGGCTGCCCTGTCCCTGCAAGTGTCCAAGGCCAGGCTGGACACTGGGGCTTGGAGCACCCTGGGACAGTGAAAGGTGCTCCTGCCCATGGCAGAGGGTGGCACTGGATGGGATTTAAGGCCCCTCCAATCCAAACCATCCTGGGATTCCATGAAGAGCAGTGTGCTCTGCACTGCCCTCCACCAGCCCTGTGCTGCCATGAAGGCGTGAGCCCACCCCAGCCCGGGGCACACGTGCAAGGCAGTGACCAGTTATCAACAACCAGGAGGGATTTCTATCCCTGCCAACCAAGATCAGCATTTCACAGTCACAGCAGCCATGCAGCACCACCAGGCTTTTTCTTTTGAAGATGGAAACAGAAATATCTATTGGAAGAGGAAAAAGCCCCTTTCCTTCATCCTGTAGTTCCCAACATGAACCCACAGAGCCCAACTCTTACCTGGGACAGGACTCTTGCTTGAGTTCACACTCAGAGCCTCTGGGCTCTCCTCCAGCTGCCCATCTGCTTCTGTCTCTTCCTTCTTTTCAACATCTTTTACCTCTTCACTAAGAGTAGTTCTTGTGCTCTCCTCTCCTTCTAAATCTCCCTGGACAACAGGGAGGGCACTCGGAGACGGGAGAGGAGGTGGAGAAGGAGTTGTAGTGGTGACAGCAGCGACAGGAAGCGGAGGGGACGGGGGCGGCGGGGTGGGCGGCGGGGTGGGAGGAGGCGAGGGAGCAGCGAGAGGAGCACCGGGAGGTGATGGAGCGCTCTCCACCTCCGCTTCGGGGGCCTCGGTGGGCTCCACCTCCACAGTCAACGCTGCTGCAGCTTCCGCCGGGGCCGCCTCTGCCCCGGGCTCGGCCGCGGCCCCGGCGCTGCCCGTGTCGCCGGCGGCAGCGGGCGCGGGNNCGGCGGCAGCGGGCGCGGGCGGCAGCGGCCCCGGGGCGTCCCCGGGGGATGCTGCGGCACCGCTGGGCTCCGCGCACGCCTCCGCACCGGGCTCGTCCGCAGCGGGAGGCGCCGCTGGCTCCGGGCAGGCTGTGGCACTGGGGGTTGGCATCGCCTCCTCTCTGGACAAGGCCAGTTCACGGTTGTCCTCCGGGTCAGCCGCGGGCGGGGCTCTGGGGGCCGCGGGGACAGCGGCCACCGGAGCGGCCGGGGCCGGGGATGGAGCACGAGGAGCTTCTGCTGGGGTCTCCACTGACGGGGGGGCCTCGGTCGTCTGCCCGGCTTGATCTTTCTTCTCCCCAGCAGGTTCTGGTCTGAGGACTGGAGAAGGTGGTTTTAATACTGGATCTGGTTTTGGCTTCTCTTCTGGGAAGGGAGAAAAAAAAAACCATTATCAACAGCAAGGCAACTCCATGTTCCTGCCTGGTGCCTTGGTCCCATTCCTGCATTCTGCCAAGGAGCTCTGAGGAAGACACCAGAGGCCCCTGCACCTTACTGGGAATCTAAATTTCAAAATACAACCTCTGCCATCCTGAGAAGAGACGGATCTGGAGAGACTCACTGCATCCCTCCAGTGCCTAAAGGGGGCTTATGAAGCAAGGAGGGCAACTTTTTACATGGACAAAAACTTGCAAGACAGCAGGGAATGAGCGAAACTGAAAGAGGAGATATTTAGATTAGATGTTTGGAAGAAATGTATCAACACAACCCCCGAAATCCTATGCAGAAATTAGTTCCTGCACGTGTCCCATGATTAGCAGCAGACCTGGTGATCCCATCCCTGCCATGACCATCACACAGCTCCCAAAGCTCTGCTGCAGCTCTGCTGCTTCCCACTCCTTTGCTACTAAAGTATGAGCCATTATCATTTAGGATCTTGCAGGAACACTGGACTTCTTCAGGACATGGTTACACCAGCAGAAATAATTCTGGAGAAGCCAAAGGCACAAACCTGCTCTTCAGATTAGGAAGTCAAAGGCCACAACCAACTGCAAATCATCAAAATTCAGGCAGAACTGAACAGGTTTGGCTCTGCTGGATTTCCATTTGAAGTTTATTCAACAGCTCAGCTGAAGGGAAAGGGTTTTTGAAGGAGAACCAAAGGGTTTTTGAAGGAGAATCCATTTGAAACTGCCTGGAGCATCAAATCCCACCTTTAGGAATAGCTAGAGCAAAAGTGAGCTCTGCCTGCAGCCGTCAGCAGCCCCAGCAGCATTACAGAGGCCCATGGCCAAAGCAGTAGTTTATCAGCCCAATGAGGCACCCAGGGACATGGCTTTGGAGCAGGATGACAAGTGAGGAAAGAGATGGGAAAGAGTATCCCAACAGCTGATTTTGATTCTGGAGGCTCCGTGGAACAAAAAGGATGCAGGAAGTGGTTTGGAAAAAGAAAACACATCACCTCTGATTTCTGGAACATCCTTTGCAGGAACTCCTGAAGCATTCCTGACATTTACAGCTTGCTATAAACAGCTGCCTGCATATTCTCTCCCCGAGTCAAAGGAGAATGCTCAAAAAAACCCCAAAAAACAACCCAACCAAATGCATTTGAAGTGTTAAGAAAATAATTCTGAGAGATAAAACCAGCACAAATCACAAAACACAGCTGCATTTGAAACCAGAGGTTTAACTCCCTTCCTTCAAACCACACCTTGTCTGGACAATGTTCTCATCATGGATACAGGTTGTGTGTGCAAAATCCCAGAGAAAAGTGGTTTGAGGAGGGATTTCAGAGAATGAGGAGCAGATTTGGCTAATGAGAAGCAAATCTGAACTTGAACCCCCATCCCAGAGAACAAATCTCCAAGTCCTGGCAGAGGAGGACTCATCCCTGCCAACTGTTACAGAGTCACGTGAACAACTCACAGTTGGGGAGGGGAAACAAAAATCAACGCAATTCATCCCAACTGGATCAAATCCCTCTTCCTAAATATGCTGAGATCATTCCTCGTGTTGTATTTAGAAAGTATTTACAGGAAGTGCTGGCTGTTCCAGGGGAAATATCAAGAGACTTTTTAAAAAATTTCCCGATAAATACAATTTTTGCAAAATTATTCCTTAAAGATTCTTTCACCTAGCCAGTGGGACAGAGCCCACTGCCTGCTTCATGGAAGAGCCATTGCTGGGCTGCTGGGTGGTCCCCGTGGCACAGGCTGGCCAGGGCAGTGCACGAGGAAGAGTTTACTGGATACAGGAATTTGTTCCTGCTCTGTGGTGTTTATCTGACAATAACTGCTGGGCTCGCTGCCATTTTTCCATCTTTTGTCCTGATGCAAACACTCACGAGGTGGCACCAGGACTGACTCAGTGTCAGCAGAGGGGCTTGGAGCTTTCCAAACTCCGGGGTCTGACATTCATCTGCTTTCCACAAACCATGTTGCACATTCTCCACGTCTGATACATTGCAAGATTTGGAAAGAGGTTTAAAAAGAGGATAATACTACTCCAAACATCCCCCCGAACCTCCGCAAGTGGAAAAAAATGTGGGCAGCTGTGATTCCATGCAGTTCTATCCCACTGCACCTCCTGCACCAGCCTGCCCAGCAGCCAGGTTCCACAGGCTTGGCCACTGGCTTGACCTGGATTCTCCTCTCTCCTCTGTCAGCCTGGCTGGTATGGACACACCAGGGGCATCTCCAGGAACCAGAACTTGCACCTAAATAATGTGATTCTTCAAGGTATTAATAGTAGCAATTCCTACACCTGGTCTACTGGAAGTGTGCCTGCCATGGCAGTGGGGTCAGAGTGGAAGGAGCTTTAAGGTGCCTCCAACCCAAACCATTCTGGGATTCTATGAAATGCCAAAGGCTTGTCTTTAAAAAAAACCCAACCACAGATATAAATAATGCAATCCCAAATCCAACCTTGGGAATGAGTTCCAGAGCAAGCCACCAGGGACTGCAGATCCTGGTGTGCCAGCAGAGCACACGGCTCTGACCCTGACCCCGATCCCGACCCCGAGCCCAGCACCCCGATCCTGACCTTGACCCTGACCCCGAGCCCAGCACCCCGATCCTAACCCTGACCCTGACCCCGAGCCCAGCACCCCGATCCTAACCCTGACCCTGACCCTGAGCCCAGCACACTGGCCAGATGCTGCTCCCAGTTAGAAACAGCTGCACAAGCAGCACTGGCTGTGACAGAACCACAGTGAAACCTGATTCCAAACTTCAACAGCTGCCAAAGGCACAGGAGAGGAAGGGCACGGGGAGATCTGATCTGCAGGATGGACAGGGCAGGGGGGACTTTGGAGAAACAACAACACTGGTTTCAATGAACACTTCAGCCATGCAGCCCTATCTGTCACTGCTCTTGTTTTGGAAGCAAAAATCCCCCAACATCAAAGTGAAAAATCAGTTTGATACCTTGGCATGGATTTCTGAACAGATGTGCCCCCCAAAAGTCATTAGTTCATTTAAATATTATTAACAGGCTCTGTTAATTACTGACACCAACCCCTACATTGCCCTGCTCTCCCAGCCATGGCTGGGTGTTATTCCAGGGCTTTCCCTGCAGTGCTTACATAAATGTGCTCTTTGGCAATTTTTGGACTGGAACAAATGTTTGACTCTTTCTGGGATGGAACAGAGATAAACACAGGGAAGCTCATCAGTGTTAAACCCCAGTCAAGCCCTGCTTTGTGTTTAAACCAGCACTGTCAGAGCTGTGTAACTAAGCAAACACACTTACTTCCAGTTTACTCACAGCTGCCTACAAAGGGATTAATTTAAAGAGAGAGAAGAGGGATAAGACCCACTTGTCCTGGAAATCCACATTTTCATACACAGAGATGAAATACTGTGATGGAGAGTGCTGGATTTTTCAGGGATCAGAGTTCAAGGAGTTCCTGGACATGATTTAGTGGTAGAGGTGGTCCTGTGAGAAGCAGGGGGTTGGGCATGGTGATCCTTACAGGACCCTTCTGGCTGGAGATGTTCTGTGACTCCATGGCTTGACAGCTCAGCCCCAGGGGGAGATGCACTTCAGCCATCACCAGGGCCACCAGGTGACCACGTGGTGTGCTCAGAGGAGCTCACCCCTCTTCCCTGGCAGCAAGAGGGACCAGGGAATGTTGGCAGAGGGGACACACACAGAAGAGCAGCTGTGCCAGAGCTGGGCAGCACCAAACAGGCAGGGGAGCTCAGGCAGCACAGCCTCAGCAGAGCCAAAGGACATCAGACACACCCATGCCTTGTTCAGGGGACACTGGGGACATTGGAGGTTTGCACCAACATCTCGACAGAGCCACAGCCTGCCTAAAGTGGGAGATGGTATCAGCCCAGCCCAAAAAGGTCCTTTTTCAACCTTTTACAACCAGTTTCTAGACACTGCAGCAGTTTAAAGGCACAGCACTGGAAGAGGGAGACCCCAATGTCCACGCTGTGGCTGTAAGAGCAACCCCAGGGACACCATGGGGTGCTGGGATCTGCAGCACCACAGATGCTTTCTAGACACTGCAGCAGTTTAAAGGCACAGCACTGGAAGAGGGAGACCCCAATGTCCATGCTGTGGCTGTAAGAGCAACCCCAGGGACCCCATCCTTGTTCCCCAGCAGTGACCGTGCTGGGATCTGCAGCACCACAGATGTTGGTTTGGCCCCTTCTCCAGGGCTGTGCTTCTCTGGGGCTTGGTTTTCATCTAGCAAACCTCTCCCAGGGAATATACAGCAGGACAAGAGGAAATGGCCTCAGGTTGTGCCAGGGGTGGTTCAGGTTGGATTTTGGGAAAATTCCTTCATGGAAAGGGTGGCCAGGCACTAACCTGGGCAGTGGTGGCGTCACTATCCCTGAAAGTGTTAAAAAAAGTGGATGTGACACCTGGGGACGTGGTTAGTACTGAACATGGCAGTGTGGGTTGGACTTGAAGATCTGGGAGGGCTTTTCTGAATTTGGTCATTCTGTGAGTCTGGATAATTTGAAATAAAAATCCCAGGACTCCATGATACTCTGAAATAAAAATCCCAGCACCCCATGATGTCCCTGCACGTGCTGCTCCAGGCAGAGCCCAGGAAGCTGTGATGCCACAGGTGGAACTGGGAAGCAGACAGTGGTGGCAGCTCTGTACCCCAGCAGCCATCCTGCTGCCACACATCAGGAACTGCAGCTTCCAGGGGCTGCAAATCCCCGTGTGGGAACAGCCTGGGCCTGCTCTGTCACCTCCTGGGACAATTCCCTGAACAGCTTAAAAGATCTCCCTTCCAATGTATATTATGGAATATCCTGAGCTGGCAGGAACCCATCAGGATCATTGAGTCCAACTCTTGGCCCTGTGCAGGGACCCCCAGGATCCCATCCTGTGCCTGAGAGTGTTATCCAAGGAAATGGAATTTTAAGAAACTCTTTCCATCTGTGCCATTTTTACCAAAGTCAGCAAAATCTGCTATGGGCCTTATGAGACACTTGGCACACTAATGGGTTTTTTCCTAGTTAATGTTGCCCATTCCTACAGGACTGGACACACAAGCAGCTCTGGGGAAGCCATATGATCCTCTGGATCCATGCCACTGCTGTGGCTAATTATCCAAACGATCCAAAGCCTCTGTGGCCAAAGCGTTTCCCTGACAACATGCTGGCTTCTGGAGGATGGCACTTGGGTGAGGGGAGTTTCTTCCTTCTGTGTGCTCTGAAACAACGTTTAGGACACAGAAGATTGAAGACAATTATTTTTAACCAGTTCCACATTAGCAAATTCCAATTAATTGCCTTAGCAACACACTTTAAATGTTCCACTGGAGGAAGAGAAGTTCCTCCCCTCCTATTTCTGTTGCCTGCTGGTCTCCCTGCCAAAAATATTCCAACTAAAACAAGAAAGGAGGGGAAAAAATAAATGGTTCAAAGTACTGAGGGAGGAAATGTCCATGAACCGACCTTGTCTGGAGGCGGGGGCCGCGCTGCCGGCGGCGCTGCCGGAGGGGTGGGAGCTCTCCAGGGCCCCCAGCGCCGGGGGAACGGGCTCGGGGAGCTGGCTGGGCACCTGCTGGGGGGGAGGGACAGCAGCGTCAGCCTGGGGACATCGACAGGCAGCAAGGGCAGATGAGGCAGGGTGGGATGGAGGGGAGAAACCAGAGGTGGGGAGAACAGAGAGAGGAAATAGAGAAATGATATACAGGTCAATTGGATAAATCCAAGAAGTTCATGGGAAAGGGAGGGAAAGGCAGCAGGAAAAGGGGAAGGAGATGCTCCCTGTTAGGAACAGCAAGGAAGGGACAGCACAGCACCAGTATCAACGTGCTTTGCCCTCCCAACACCCCTCCAGGAGCTCCTCCATGCAGGACACACACCAAGGCTCCTGGATGCCTCTGTGACTCCAGCTCACCTTTGGGATTTGGCTCCTTTCTCTACTGATCCATGATTTCAACCCCCTTAGAGATTTAGATCTATTGATTGACTCCTCTGTGTACTTATCACAGCTGATGTGTGCAGGACAGGATGAACAGTGGACAGATGTGTCTGCACACACAGCACTCCTCATCCCAGGAGGAAAATCATCCCAGACTGGGAGTGTTGGGATGAAAAACATCCCCCAACACCCCCTAAAAGCAGCCTGGGGGTGGGACCTGCAGGACAAGAGGAGAATAAAACCAGCTGGGCAGCAATCTGAGGGAGACTCCCAAAGAACGTGGACTGAGATTCTCTGTATGGAAGAACAAATCCAAAAGGCCTGCAAAGACTGAAGGAAGACTGAAGGAGCCCCAGCCTGTGGAAGACACACATATTTCAATTATCTCCCACCAAACACTCACTTGTGCTCAAGAAAGTTTGCTAAAATCCTTTGTGTTTAGTCTCAGAATTTAAGGAAGACCAAGTTAGTGCTCCAGACTCGAAGGTGAGAATTTGCTGGAGTGACCACAGACAGGGCAAGGCAGCTGGTCACAAAATCCCCTTAAATACACACTGGGGACCAGGCACAGAAGAAAATGGGGCTAAATTTTAACTTCCTAATCCCAAGTGGAAAGCCAGACAGCTCCCTGCAGGTGTCTGCTCTCACCCATTTCCACATCCATGAACTTCTCTGAACGTCTACAGGAAAAGGACTTTTTAATCACTCCTGATTGCAGACAGGCTCTCAGAAATCCATGCAAAACTTATTTCCCTATAAAAGGAAATGCTCTGGCCACCTGCTTCTCTTCCTGTGACTCTTTTTTCCTCCCATCTCCAACTTTTTGCCTATTGCATCTGAACAGTGCAGGATAAAGAGGGAATTCTCTCCAAGACACTATTTTTCACCATTTCAGGAAGATCAGGAAAAAGCATATCTGGAAAAATCAGAATGAAGATTTAAGTGGGGGTGAAGGGCTGAAGTTGTATTTGGGATTGCTCCTCTTTCAGGAATGAGCCTGACAGATGGACTGGAGAATGGATGAAGAACTGCAGCCCAGCCTCCAGCCAAAGGGAAGAAACCAAAGAAAACCCAGCTTTATAAATGAGCAAATTTCAAGAACATTTTCCCCTCGCCCTCAGTGATCAAGACTTTTATTTTATAAGAAAATTTATGGATGAAATAAGTGTGGAAAAAGGAAACTGTGATAAGAACGACAGGAGCCTGAGCAGAACAGTGAAGAAGAAACCTGTAAGCTTAGAAACTTCTTGGGTCAGGAAATGTATTTCCTTAAGAAATGTGGAAAACATTTATTTTGTGGGAATGATATTGCAAATGAATAAATGGTCCTTATGCACTGAGCCTTGCAGCTGCAAAATGGAGCATTCAGAGAGATTTTATGCAAAAAATCCCACTGAAAATTGCTCCTCTGATTTATGATGCTCCAAGGGTTGCTCTGGGTTATTCTACCCCACCAGGGCCTGGACACTGAGAAAACACAACTCTGACAAACTTACTGAGACTAGGAATAGTTTGGCAGGAAAATAAGAGCAGTCACTCTTTAAAAAGTGATCTTCTGTGGAAGCTAGTGCTGAGGCAATACCATAATCAGATTCTGGCCCTGGGTTTTCTTTCTCTTCCCAGCAAAAATCAGAGTGAAAACAGTGTCCTGCCAGAAATGGATAAATCATACCATGTACCTCCAGCTTCTCTTGCAGGAGCTTTAAAACACTTTACTTGCTCAAAAGCAATTAAAATACACTGCAGAATAGCATGGGCAAACTCCACCTAAAGCACTTTTTGGTCAGTGCTGCTGAGTAAAAGGTACAGGAATGGCTCAAACCACGCAGCTCATCCTGGCAGCAATGCTCATCTTCTGCACAATTCCAGTAACTTTTTGATGTTAATCACAATTCCAACAATTTTTTGATGTTCAGCACTTAATCTACTGAGAAAAGAGGGTGCTTTGGGCTTGTGTTAGCTAAGTTTTGGTTTATTTGAGTCTGTTAATAGAGTAATTAAAATCTAAAGAAAAAAATAAAATTTGGAAATTATTATTATAAAAGGGTTTCTTTTTCAAATGCAGAATTTGGGACAGGGAGTGGTCTCCAGCACTTCCTGAGGACTTCCTCTGTGTTTGTGCCATTTAAATAATGAGATAGCAGATTCAGAGAAAGAAGTTTTATTAGAATTTGCTAGAATTCTAAAAATCTCCTTGGACTGGGAGTCACTTTGATGCTGCCTTGTCAAGCCCTGAGGCTGCACACTCACATTTTGAGTGCTCAAGCAGTGAAATCTCCCCGAGCACCCTGAGGAGCAGAGCTTGGTCCAAGGGGGTGAGCAGGGTTTGGGGTGAGCAGGGTTTGGTGTGAGCAGGGTTTGGTCCAGGGGGTGAGCAGGGTTTGGGGTGAGCAGGGTTTGGAGTGAGCAGGGTTTGGGGTGAGCAGGGTTTGGGGTGAGCAGAGTTTGGTCCAGGGGGGTGGAACAAACACAGCAGCTCTGCTCCCTCTGTACTGTCCCAGGAGCTGCCCCGGGGTGAGCAGGGTTTGGGGTGAGCAGGATTTGGGGTGAGCAGGATTTGGGGTGAGCAGAGTTTGGGGTGAGCAGGGTTTGGGGTGAGCAGGATTTGGGGTGAGCAGGATTTGGGGTGAGCAGGGTTTGGTCCAGGGGGTGAGTAGGACTTGGAGTGAGCAGGATTTGGAGTGAGCAGGGTTTGGAGTGAGCAGGGTTTGGGGTGAACAGGGTTTGGTGTGAGCAGGATTTGGAGTGAGCAGGGTTTGGGGTGAGCAGGGTTTGGAGTGAGCAGGGTTTGGGGTGAGCAGGGTTTGGGGTGAGCAGAGTTTGGTCCAGGGGGGTGGAACAAACACAGCAGCTCTGCTCCCTCTGTACTGTCCCAGGAGCTGCCCCAGGTCAGGAGCATCTCAAAAGTTATGGCTGAATATTGAAAATTTACTGACTTGAGCCTGTTCAAAACAGTACCACCCCCACTACTGCAATTCCTGAGCACAGTTATTAAGACACTATTTAATTTCACCCAAGATATTAAACGTGCTCCAAAGACTTGATTTAGAGAAGCTGTTGGGACAATAATGTTGAATTTCCTGGCTTAAGTGGGCTTAAATTTTCAGTTGTGTTACACTAATGAACTTATTCTGGTGAGCCCAATTTCAGAGCTCTTCTGTGATTACCAAAAGTGGTTCCAAGCACCTAATCAAAAGGAAGGCTGGATATTAAACAATGGAATATTTGCATACCTTGGAGGAGGTGATTGGACATCACTGCTGTGCTCTGCATATAAATTACAGCTGATCAGAATTCAGGCCTAGTAACCTCCTCTTGAAACACATTTATTTCCTTCTGTTTGACTTAATTGTAGTGCCTTAAAATAGATTTGAGAATGTAAGAATGATCAGGTAAGTGCCTGGATTCACTGCACTGTGCAGGAATACCACGGGAAATCCTGGCTGGTTCCAACTCTTCCCACTTCCAACGGGGAAGGTCGGGTAGAAAGAAGAAATGGGGAGATGATCTCACCAAGACTCCCATGCTTGGCATCTCTACTGTCTTCTCTGATGGAAAGAAGTTTACCTGGTGCCTTGCTGCTGCTCGTCCTGGATGGGGACCAGAGGAGAAAACTGGTGACAAAGCACAAGGTGGTGCCTTCAGGGGACACAAGGGTTGGACTCAGCTGGGAACAGCTGAAAGCTGAAACCCTGCTGCTCCCAGGGAGGGATCTCCAGGCCAGGCTCTCACTTCACCTCAATGATCCAGTTACAACTCCCTGGCATCCCCAGCTCCCACTCCAGCACAAGCAGTGCTCCCAGACAGGGCTGTGCTCCTGCACAAGACTCTCAGCAGAAAATCTACTCCCACATGGGGAGGAAAGGAAGGTTTGAGCTCAGGAAAAGCTGTTTCACCTTAAAAGCTTCCAAAAGCTGGTGACATCAAACAGGGAAGAAGGTGGAAGAAGAAGAAATCACATCCCAGCACCAGCTCTGCTCCACAGCCCAGCCATCAGCTGGAGAACCTTCCTGACCTCTAACCAGGGACTTAAAGAGGTCAGACCCAAAGGTGCATGACAAGAAGGGATTTAAGAGCTACAGAAAATGATTTGGAGTATTAATCATTTTCTCTCACCAGCAAAATGCATTGTTAAGTTTGAACACCCAGAGAACAAATGTGTGATAACTTATTACAGTTTTGTGAGAAAATTCCTGAGCTCCAGATCTTGTGGTGACTCTAAAGAGCTGCAGAAAGGCAGAAAGAACAGTGATGCAACTGAAGGTCTGTAATAATCACCTGTGTGACATGGACTTTCCTCAGGTGCACAAGACTTAACAGAGACACCTCCTTTCCCACAGATATTCTGGCTCCTCCTTTAACACTGAAAAGCTCTGAAAAGCTGCTGCTGATAGACCAGGGAGGGGAAAGTAAAGCAACACTGGGGCTCCACATCGACAAGCTACAGAGACACCTCCTTTCCCACAGATATTCTGGCTCCTCCTTTAACTGAAAAGCTCTGAAAAGCTGCTGCTGATAGAAAACCAGGGAGGGGAAAGTAAAGCAGCACTGGGGCTCCACATCGACAAGCTATGGACTGCTAAGAATGATCAAACTCAGGAAAACATCATGGCTGAAGAATATGGATCATTTGGGAGCATCCAGGTCTCTGAGATGGTCAGAGGTGTGGCTGGAGGTGTGAGGGAGAGGCACAGCAATGCAAAGGTCTTGGGGAGGAACTCAGCCCTTCCTTACCTGAGGTGGAGTCGGGGTGGAGCTGGGTCTGACGATGGGGGGGGTGGGGTTCCTGCTGCCCCCTCCAGACATGATTTCTTCTGTTATGTCTTTGCCTCCCTGGTTTGGATCCCGGATTCGGATCTACAGGATTGAAAGAATTGCAATAACAACAAAGGAATAATTCCCACAAGTGTTCCTGTTACTGCTGTCCTGGTGGAGAGCAGCGTGGGCAGCACCAGTTCCCACCACACCCAGCAGGAGATGCTCTGGGATGAGCTGGTGCTCAGCAACACTGGCATGTGGCTTGTTGCCATGGCTTGGAATGCATGGCATGTCATCCCTTCATCAACACCTAATTTAATCAAAACCTAATTGAATCATCAACCACACCAGTTCAGTCTAAATATGTGCACCCTGTAATGCAAAAGCCAGGCTCTGCTGCTGGAACGTGAGCTTCCTGCAGCTGAGGAGAAGTGGGAGACAGTTTAGGTACAAGCTAAGCTTGCCCAGTAGTGGAAAGGGCAAGAATGGAGAAAAGGCTGTCTTTTGCCCTGACAGGAAACTCCCTGACCTTGCCAGCCCAGCTTCTGGAAAAGGGGGAAAGCAAATCAGTAAATCAGTCTCAAGTTCCACCAAAACAGAGGGAATCAAACAAAAATACTGAGTGGAGGAAAGGGAAACTGAAAGAACAAACTCAAGTCCTTAGAAGTGTGCAGCATTTAGGAAAAAAGTGGGATTTTTGAGTCTCTTTACAGCACCAAAATGGAAAGAAAAACTATTTTCCAAAATAAACCACTGCTGAACACTCACTGAATCCTCAACTGACACTTGAGCCAATCCATGTCCCTGACCAGGGGAAGAGCCAGCATGTCTGGGATAATGTGGAACAGCTTTTCATCTCCAGTGTAAGAACTGGAGATTCTGACAGCCCTGCAGACAGAGTTCTGTGTATCTGCCCACCTTCTCCAAAGCTCTTGGCTGAACTCAAGATTAATTCCATGCAGAAATCCAAGCAAACAACTCCATACAAATCAAGACACCATCACCCTTCCCAGGGCAGGGGTTCTGCTGGAAACCACCCAGTAACTGCCCCATGGCAGGGGGTGGGAATGGTCCTGCAAGTCCTTCCAAGCCAGCCCTTCTGGGATTCTGGGCTATAAAACTGTAACTGCAGCAGGGTTTTGTGACTTGTCAAACCCAGTTTGGTGGGATGGTGGCTTCACTCTGTTTGTGAACACACAAACACACACACTGTACTCAGGATGTTGAGTCTGGGCTTTTCTTATTTTTGATAAGAGAAGGGTAAATGAAATATTTTAGCAAAAATATATGTTTTTTGCTAAAATATTTCATTAACTACAGCAACAAGGACCTGAGAGTTGGCACTAATTCCTGCCCTCTCCTCCACCTGACACAGAGTCCATGGCATTAAAAAGAAGATTTCCCTGCCTGCAAGGGAAGTTTGTAGTACTCAAATACTCAGCTCATGGTGGATGTGGGCATGTGCACATTAATACATTTAATTTTTCTCATTTCTCCAGTTGCAGCACCAATTACCAAACTGAAACAGCACATTCAGAGACAAGCATCTCGGGCATTTAAAATCCCTTTTCTGCCTCAAAGAACGAAGCTTGGCTGGCATGGAACTGCCTTAATCCCAGCTGAGCGTGTCTGATCAGCTCTGCATTTCAATGGCATCAGGGATCTGGGCATGTCGTGTTTGGGATGCTGAAAAGAGACTCCTGGGGACTGAAGAGGTGACAAAAAGGCTGCTGAGAGCAGCCACCAAAAAGGCCTTTCCTGCAGGCACAGCTCACACATTGTTCAGTTCTTCCGGTCTCCCAAATCAAGTGTCACCCCAGATCACCCCTAAAACTCCAAAGATGCAAATATTCTGCATTTTGAGACACGTCCAAGTCTTTTATCCTTTTCTACCCCTAGGAAACTGTTCTTTTAATGTTTCCAAAACACTCTCAACACAAATACTGCTGTAATTTTCTTTTCAGTCCTTTACAAACGATTAATTCACAAGTTCAAGCCCACATCATCTTTTCCTGGTTAAACCTTACCTTCCCCCCTACACCTCCACTGTTCCCCACCATCCACCTGTAGATGGGTTTCAATTCCACTCATCTGCCTCTCTCAAATTCCTCCCCAGAAAGAGAGGGAATGTGCTGTTCAGACCCATGTCCACTTTAATAATGTGGTCAGGTTATTTCAAACTTGCAAATACATCCACAACTTACTGGTTTTCCACCTTTTTCAAGGCATAATATTCAATAATTTCTGATTTGCCACTTTGAACCAATTCCCAACATTCTCCCAAACTGTTGAGTGCACTCATTCCCTCCTGGCTTTTTGGGAGCACTTAAAGCAGCAGCACAGGTGAGGATTCCAGGCTTGGGGAGATCATGCTGCTTTTGTTTATTTAAAACCAGAATAATTATTTTCCTTTTTGATTGGCTGAGATGTGACAAACTCAGAGTGGACATGCCCATAGAGAAATGGAAAACAGCACTGTGCAATGCTTAATTACATTAATCTCTTTGGGAATCACAAAATGACTGCTTTGGGATGGAATGGACCTTAAAGCTCATCTTAGAGCAGGGGCAGGAACACGTTCCACTGTCCCAGGCTGCTCCAAGCCCCAGTGCCCAGCCTGGCCTCGAACACCTCCAGGGCTCCAGGGGCAGCCACAGCTGCTCTGGGCACCCTGTGCCAGGCCTCCAGTGAAGGTAAAGCTCAGGTTTAATCTGAAGAGCATCATCCATGTCCTTGCAGCTCCCACCCAGGCCAGAGCCCAGGCTGAGCCCCCCAGAGCCCCACTCACCGTTTTCTTCTCTCTCTTGGCAGGCGGCGGCTGCTGCTGCTGCGTAGGCACAATGATGGGTGCAGACTGGTACACGGGCTGGCTGGGGTAGAAGGGTGTTCCTGGGGCAGCAACAACACAAACCACACGGACAAGGTCAGCTCAGGACACACAACCAACACCTGAACTGCAGCTGGCCAGAACTTCCAACACCCCTCTGGGAGGGCTGCGTTTGCTTGGCTCCACTGCCACTGAACAGAAGCTGATGCTCCATCAAGACAAGAGATTCAGTCACCATTTCTTATTTGATTTCCATGACCCAAAATTGGGGTACACCATCCATTTCTGAGAGGCTATGGACACCACAAAGGCACTGCCAGACCATCTCTGGGCTCCTCTGCCTGACAAACAGGAAGGTTTTCTGCTGGATTTGCTGCTGGTTTATCAGGGGTTTTCTGCCTTTTAGAGAAATTCAGTCTAAGCAATACAAACAATTTGCGAGGTCAACTGCAACCTATTTGGAAGCATAACCAGAAAATTTAATTATGAGCAATGTTCTTCTCATGCTGCAACACACAAAAAGCACAACCACAGTTGATGAGTGCAGAATTACACCACAGTGCTGATCACATTCCTAACAGCCAGTGTGGTTCATTATGGTTTTCTCAGTGGGATGAGAGTGGCTCAATGAATAACCAAGTGCTTTAAGACCATGCCAGAGACCAGGGTGGCAGAGCAGAGCTGCCTCCTGCCCATGGATCAGGTGTCAGGGGAATGTGTAAGGTGCTGCTGGGTGTTCTCCCTTCTAGGCATGGATGCTGGATGAACTGAGTGCTTGCACTTGCCTCTGGCACAATCTGATCTATTCTTCAGCTGAACTAACCTTTAACAGGGAATGATAACCTGGATTGTGTCTGTAACCCAACTGGGGGTCGCTGGATCTCAGGGAAAGGGTGAAATCCAAGAAAGCAAATTAAACCAGCTCAGCACAGCCTGATTTGCAAGTCCAAGGATGCATTTCTCCTGCTGAGAGCTGGAAAGCCCCAGCTCAGAGCAGGGTCCCTGTCTGCATCCTCAGAGAGGGAACATTTCTTGTGCAAGCAGGGAGCACTGCATGGCAGCAAGGAGCTCTAAGTGACACTCCTGGGTGGGCTGAATCACTCAAGAAATGTCTCATTTTGAATGCCAGGGTCAACAGAGACATTTCAGATCTGGCTTCAAAGTCTCTATCAGCATCTCTGCAGACTGGGAATCAAAAATTATTGCCCAGAACAGCTGTGGTTGCCCCTGGATCCCTGAAGTGTCCAAGGCCAGGCTGGACAGGGCTTGGAGCAACCTGGGGTAGAGGAAGGTGTCCCTGCCCATGGCAAGGGGTGGGACTGGATAGGATTTAAGGTCCTTCCAAGCCAAACCATCCTGGGATTTGGTGATTCTATGAACCCTGCTGCTGAGCAGGTGTCCAAGCAGAGCCTGGGTAAGATGAGGGAGCAGGGGAAGCCTGGGATCCTGCAAGGTGTGAATTCCCTTCACTGGTAGTCTCCTAGAAACCAGATCTAACCACATCACCTGCAGTGTGATCCCTGCTGGAGAGGCAGCTCCAGCAGAACTCAGGGAACAACTCTCCCTTTATGAAAAGTACTTTTAAAACCCAAATCCTGAAAAGAGTAACTTCTGGGAAGAAACAGCTTCTGTGACAGGCCAAGTGCATTTGTCAGTGCCACACTCTCTGCTCTGCTCCCTGCCTTTGATCCCTTCCAGTTCTTCAGCAGCCAACTTTGATTCTCTCTCCTACCCACTGCTCACTTCAAGGTCTTTCCCAGTGTTGTACAGAAACTCTCTGACATCAGAGAATGACCAGCTGCAAAACTGAGTTATAAAATTACACTGTCCATCTTCAGAGGTTTTGTCTTCCACTGTATTTTCCTTTATCACCTTCTTCAGGTCTTGCCCAACTGCAATGGTTTTGATATCCAGCAGCCACGCTGGCTACAAGTCCTGTGGCTGGTGGAAAAGGCACTGCCAGCAGCATTCTCCATGCCTGGACTGTAGATTTAGCTGCTCCCCAAACCTGGCAGCACCTGGAGAGGGGCTGAGCATTCCCAGTCCCTACACACAGCAAGGCAGTGACAGGAGGGAAAGGTGGGGAAGCACAGGCAAATCCCTGGAGAAACCTTCCCTGCCTGGAGAACTCTGCAGGACAGAGAGCTCTGGCTTCACACACTGATGCTCCACAGGAGCAGCAACCTAAAGCTGGGACTGAAAGATTCCAATATTTTCTGCAAAAAAACAGGTGCTTCAGGAGAGGAAAGGAGCTGGAAATGGACCTTTTCCTAATTACAGGAGTGAAGACAGATAAATGGCACCAAGCAAGCAGGAAGTAAGAAAGCAGACCTGTAACAGAAGAAAAAATGAGGAATATTGGGCAATTTCCTCATCTAGTAGATCAGATTTGAAGAACCATTACAATATTTCTTCTATTTTCTCTAGGATCAACCACCAGGAAGTAGCTGCCCCAAATTACCCTCTCTCCTATTCTAAAATTGCATTACCAGGTTCAAAGGCTTCATGACAACCTTTCAATAATTCCCAGGAGTTCCACACAGACCAGATAAATAAGAGAAGGAAAAGAGGAAAAATAAGAGACCTTTTTAAATTATGCACAGGGAAGCTACCGGGTTTTTCTCTCCCTCCAAAGGGATTTCTGTGTGTGAAAAGCAAACTGCAATTCTGCCAAGGCAGCAGGGCTGTTACTGGTCAGCCTGGAAGGGAATCAGTCACCCCAAGGCTCCAAAATTCCAACAGAGAATTCCCATGGTAGCCTGAGAATATCTCTGTCCCCAACAGGCTGCAGAATGTGAGTGGGCAGGGAGCAGTGAGTGACCAAATGCATGAAAAGGCCAAGTTTTGGCCTCTGCAGGGGTTACAGACTCTTCCACTGGACTAAAGGATCTTTGCAGCATCAATCCAGGGAAAAACCCACATGGCTTGTTCTTATCCCCCAGCACACACCAAACAAGAAACACTGGGATAAGAACTCTTAACTGCTGTTAACTGGCAATGCCAGGCATGGCACAGGGAAAACCAGGACTGTCAAATGCACCCACAATACCTGAGCAAATAATAATGACTGAGCAGGGACTAACAACCAGCCCCACTGCTGGTCACAGGCTGGCCTGGGCAGCTGCAGCCTTTCCTGAAGCATTCACACAAACAATGCTCTGGGATTTTTCAGGAGTGAATAATCAGGGCTGTGACACCACCAAATTTAGCAGCTATTTGAAGTTCAAACAAATGCTAATCCAGCTTGTTATTATAAATCTTCAGCTTGACAACAGAAAAACACAGCAAGAGAAGACTGCAAGCAGTCTCCAAGCAGAACTCACCGTAGGCATTGGGGAACTCCCCAGGACCTGGGCCTGGATAGAAGGGTCCTGGTCCTGGTGGCTGCACAGGATATTGCTGCGGTGGCCCGACGTACGGGGGGCCACTGTGACGATACTGGGGGGACAAAAACAACCGTCACTGCACAAGGACTGGGGCAACCTGCAACTGAGCCCCCCTGGTAACAGGCATCTGATCCTCACGCTGGTTAATGACAGCTTTGGGCATCACAGAATCATGGAATTGTTAAGGTTGGAAAAGATCTTTAAGATCACTGAGTCCAACCACCAACCAGCAGCATCACCACCATCACCACTGACCATGTCCCCAGGTGCCACTTCCACATGTTCTCTGGACACTTCCAGGGATGGGGACTCCAACACTGCCCCAGGCATCCTCTGCCAGTGCCTGACCACCTTTTCCATGAAGGAGTTTTCCCTAATATCCACCTAAACCTCTCCAAATATTAGTGCCAGTAAGGTAAAGCCAAGGCAGGGAGGACACAGGAGCTGAGGTAGAACAGAGTCCCTGTCCTGAAGGCAACACGGTGTTATGAGGCCCAAGGTTCTGGAGTGCCTGTGGATCTACCAAGTCAAATTAGGTATTTTTTAAAGACTAAATATTTTCCAAGAGCTTGGTTTCCTACTGTGTTTGAGGGAGGCCTGAAAGAGGTGATGGGTTCCTACTGCCTCCATGCACAGAAGAACAAACACTTCATACAGAGAAAGGACAGAGGCTGAACCACAGAATCCTGGAATCATTTGGGCTGGAAAAGCCCCTTACAACCACCAAAGTCCAACTGTTCCCCCAGCACTGCCAAGCCCACCCCTAAACCTTGCCCCCAGATGCCACATCCACACATTTCTTCAACACTTCCAGGGATGCTGGCTCCAGCACTGCTCTGCCAATGCCCCATCATCCTCTCCACGAAGGAACTTTTCCCAATACCTAATCTAGACCTGCCTTGGCACATGATACGCAACTACAGCCTGATTTCACAGACACATCCCCACATCCCAGCCCCCACGGAGCAAAGGTGGCTCTGCAGCTCCTCAGGTGCCTGGATGCTGCATTTACCTGTGGGATACAGTACTGGGGGCCCTGAGGCATCGGGTAGGGCATTGGCAGGTGGTTCACCATCATGATGTGCTGGTTGGTTTGGTACACGGCAGTCGGGGTCTGCGCTCCGGGACGGATGGAGGGGCTGCTGTTCTGGATGGTGGCTCTTGGAGGCTGGATCTGAGGCCTCTGAAAAAACTAGGAGAGGAAAGGGAGAGAGGAGAGAAAACAAAGAACTGGTCAGACCTCCTGGGAAAGAATTGGAAATAACCTTACAATATTATAGTTATGGTGTTAGTTTCCAGGGGTTGCCACACTTCCAGAAAACTGCAGGACAGTCCGTGGTTCTCTGTGAACAGCAGGGCCATCTATGGCTTTCTATCTTACAAGGCAGAAAGAGGCAAGAAACTTTACAAACTAAGAATTATTAGTCTGCATCTCCTGAATTTTACAGCTGAACCTTCAGAGCCAACTTTAGAAAAGTGATAGTCTCATTTTCTTTTTATAAGGTGGGCTGGCTGCTAAAAAACCCCACCTTTATAAATACCCCAGGGAAATAAAACATCAATGCAACTGTTCCAATTTATCTCCAGAGGAGCTAAAAACCCAGAATTTCACGGAGGCCATAGGCACCTCATGCTTCTCCTTCACATCCAGGTCACTTGTCCTGCTCTGTTTTCCAAAGGGTGGCAACCTGGTCCCAAGCCTTGCACCACGCTGGCATGAGGTGCTGCCCTGGCACATGGGCCAGGCCCAGGCAGCCAAGCAAGCCCTGGCAGCAGCACCATGCTCACCCTCCTGTGCTGGGAGCAGCCCTGGGATGGGCACAGGGCTGGCACTGGCTCTGCATCCCAGGATGGGCATGGGGCTGGCTCTGGCTCTGTCCCCCGGGATGGGCACAGGGCTGGCTCTGGATCTGCATCCTGGGATGGGCACAGGGCTGGCTCTGCCCCTGGGATGGGCACAGGGCTGGCTCTGGATCTCCATCCCAGGATGGGCACGGGGCTGGCTCTGGATCTGCATCCTGGGATGGGCACAGGGCTGGCTCTGCCCCTGGGATGGGCACGGGGCTGGCTCTGCCCCTGGGATGGGCACTGGGCTGCAGGCCCTGGCTCTGCAGCTCTCAGGTGAGGGATGCACTGCACACTGAGGCATTCACTGACAGAGGAGTGACCAGGTGAGAGACACTGATGCCATGCAGAACCAGGAGTTGGAGTTACCTGTATAGGTCTGAATCCTCCCTTCAATAACGAAGCAAGAAAGCAGCAGGAAACAGAAAGAAAGCCAATGGAACAGCTTACAGATCAACAGGAAGGAATAGGATACAACATGCACCCTAAATGCACACAGTTCCAGGCAGCTTCTGCCCTGCTCTGACTCATCCCTTCCAGAAACAGGCAGGAAAAGACAGAGTGGTACCATGGACTCTCCTGCCAGAATCCCACAGGGTCAGAACTCTCCTACGAAAGTTTCACATTGAAGTATAAAAGTTAAAAAAAAAAACCAACCAAACAAACAAAAAACCCAATGAAACCATGATTTACTGCATGAAATGTGACACTACAGAAAGACTTTTTGTTTACTCTGTTCCTAAAACATCAAATATTTCTCCTTCTGGTCTCTTTCAGTGGTACAGAGAGAGCAGATAAAGCAGAAACCCTGGCTCCAATAATGATTTCTCTCCTTTTCTGCACCAAGACTGGTAGGGGAAGAAATGCCACATATTTAACTGTTCAGTAAAAAGTAATTATAATAATTAGGCCACCACACATCACACTGAATCCTGCTGGCTGCTGTGCAGTGATGTGCTACAGGGAGTAACTGTGCCAGGAGGAGTGAGAAAAGAAGAGAGGGGAATGAAGGGATGAGCTGGGGTTATCCACCCCAGGTTTGGGAAGGGTGGGGAGGATGGAAGGAAGTTGTGATGTCTCTGTCCTCAACACAACAATGAGCTGAAAATGGCCATTCTGGTGCTGCTGAAGACTTCATGACACCTGAGCTGCTCCCCACAGCAAACAATCTCTCCAGGAAAGCCCTGGATGACTCTTTCACATAACCAGACACTGTTAAGGTGAGCACAAAGATTTTATGTCCAGCCCTGTCAGCCTGGATGGAGAGCTGTCCCCAGCACGCTGGAAGTGTGACCTGAACCAGGAGAAGAGAACTGTGTGGGGAGAAAAGTCTGGAAGTGAGGGTGGAGAAAGAAAATGAGAAGAACAGCAGCCTGCCATGGTCCTGCTCTGATAAAACCTGTGTGTGGCTGTGAGATGTGGGGGAGATGCAGGAGTGTGGCATGAACCAAGTACAGGTGCTGAATTTATGGTGAGAATCACCAGTTTTTTATTTTTCGATATCCAAAGACACCACAAAGTGTAAAAGTCTTTATTTTTTAACTGCAATTCACTGAGTAATGGTAATTTTTAAGCTGTAAGCATGTTGCAGCAGATATCTCACTGAGGGAGGGCTGGAAAAAATAAGTCCCACAGGTGTGTGTTTATTCAGAGTGAAAAGGGCTGGAGGCAGAAGTGAGACCTCTCTTTATCAACAGCACCTCCATCCACAGGGCAGTGCAGGAAAACCCCCACTGCCAGAGATGGGGACACTCCAGCCATGGAATCTGCTCCTCAGGCTCCTGCTGCACCTCCAGAACCTGCTCACAGCAGCTGGGAGCACTGGGGGAACACTCCCAGCACTGGGAGCCCCTCGGGCAAGGAGAGCTGCTCATTCCCAGAGCCTCCAGCTGGTCCCTGGAGGCTCCTGAGGCTCCCCTGCAGGGACACAGCCCAGGGCTCTCCCACTCCAAACCTCCTGCCTACCCCTCTGCCCTTCCTTGCTATTTTCCCTTTAGTCACTGCTCACATACCAACCCCTCCCAAATCCTTTTATTTACCATCATCTTCTTCATTTTCTTCCCCAATGACTCCATACCCAGAGTAATAAAATCAATGCTCAACCATCAGTGCCACCTAGGAAAAGCAGAGATCAAGGAGAGCCCCAGCCCCCTGTGATCACCCAGCACTGCTTTTCATGGCTTTGCCACGTGCTCTGCACTTCCAGGCCATGGCTCCCAGTGCCAGGAGTGCTCCCTTGGACCCCAAAGCTGCACCAAAACAGAAATCTGGGATAAGAGCCTGAAAACAAACCTATGCTAAGCTCAGCCTGACAAACACATTTTTTCCCTAGGCTGATGGCTGGATGCTGTGATGGGTCCATGGAGACCTCTGGGAGGTTTGGAGAATGGAAGCAAAAGGAAAGTCCAAGTTGTCACCCAAGCTCCACACTTCACTCAAGCTTCTTGTGCCCCTGTTTTTTATTTTTAGTCTTTCTGGTGCCACCAGGCACCAGCCTTTGGTGGGATAACCTGAGCCTGGCCTGGGGGAGGGAGGAGGTGCCTGCATGGGCAATGCAGAAGGAACTGAGGAGCTGCAGCCCTGAGATGTGAAGATCAGAGAGTTGTGGAGTTGTTCAGGTTGGAAAAACCCTCTAAGATCATCGAGTCCATCCCTAAGCCATGTTCCCAGGTGCCACATGCACACATTGTTTGAACACTTCCAGTGATGCTGACTCCATCTCTCCCAGTGCCTGACCACCTCTCCATGAAGAGATTTTCCCAATATCCAAGCCAAACCTCCCTTGGGGCAGCTTGGGGCCATTTCCTCCTGTGCTGTCCCTCCTCCAGGAGCAGGAGCTGCAGCACAACCCCCAGCCCTGCTTCCCCAGCACCTCAGTGCAGCTCTTTTGGCTGGCTCAAGACAAAGCTTGTTTCCTTCCCCTCTGACTGCCCCTGTTTTATTATTTACTAAATCATAAAACGAAGGGGAAAAGCTCATTCTGGTATTTAGATGTGGCAGCTCCTTCACACACTCATGGATGCAGACAGGGAAGGGACTGCAGCAGTTTCCCATCACTTTCTGACTTGAAATACCCCAAAAAAGCTACAAAATGATCAGCTGGGTCAGTTCAGGGAGTGAACTCCCAACCTCTCCAAGTCCCAAAGCTTTTCCACAACAGCACCCAGCCAAGCCCATTCTCCTGTAGCAGTTACACCCAGAGGAACTCAAGGAACCCAAGCTAAAACTGGAATAAATCCCATCAGCAGCCTCAAGTGAGAGGCTGAGCCATGAGCAGAAACCCATCTCACACACAGTCCAAGTCAAAAGGAAATGACCACATTTCAATTTGTATTTCTGATTTCTGTTTTTAATCACACCAGCCTCTTCTGAGCACCCATTTCTAAAATAATCCCCACACCCCCCCAAGTCACTTCATAAGTGAAGGGGTTTGAGGCAGATTCAAATGTAACAAAAATTTGCATTTTGGAGCTCAAGCTAGAAGAAAACTGCTGTTCTCAATGGTGCTTTGTGAGGATCAGAAGCAACAAAGTGACTCCAGAGCCTCATGCAGAAAGAAAAAACAGGGAAAGTCTGTGCAGGAAGTGGGAAAGGGAGCAGCAATTCCAGCAGGGAACAGCTACATGTGCCACAGCACTTGGGGAAAAAACACAAGCTGATAGTGTATTCAGAAATACTGGCCAAAACACTTTGTAGGAGCTGTTTTCTGTCTGTTATGAAGTGAGGTTTTCCTGCAGATTCTCAGTGTGTGATCTTGGAATCAGGGATTACTGATGCACACTTAAAACTTCCAGTCAGAACTGCTGCAATTATTTCATTTCCCTTCAGCCACTATTGGTAACACCCTAAATCTCTGCTGTTTTCTCTCTCACAGTGGGGTCACACTTCCTTCAGCATGAACTGGCTCCACCAACTCCCACTGTCCAACTCCAGGGCAGGCATTTCCATTTCCATCCAGGAAAAAACCCTGCTCATAAAGCTGTCATTCAACTCCAGGTGCTTCAATCATGCTCATTTGAGGACCTTAAAGATCTAATAATTACAGGCAGTAACATTGAAGAACAATCCATTATTTGCCTGAAGGAGACCCAGAATCAATACAAGGCACATGTTAATAAAAGCTGGGATGGACACAGGGAATTGCAAACCCCATGGTGCTGCTGCTGCCTTCAAAGGGAAGGTGGAGTTGCTGCAGTAAATACTAACCCTGCTGAGGCAAATTTACTTATTAGCATTTTCTAGCTTACAAATCTCAGTCTCAAAGCTCTCAGCTTTGTTACACAGTTTAACCAAGTTTAAAAACTCTCCTGTGAGGATAATTATTTATGTCAGTCTCGAGCACCCTGTGAGTGCTGGGTTTGGGATGAATTTGTCCCCACAGCTGTGACCTTCCTACACGTGGCAGGGACCAAAATCCCTGTCTTCACCCCCAGTCCACACCATGTGGGTTTTGGGTTAAAGGAAACAAACAGCTCATCCACAGCCCAGGTGTCTCTGTGCCTGTCCTGGTGCAGCACAAGACAGATGTAACTGGGAATAAAGCCTGGAATATTCCTCTAATGGTGACAGTTTCTCACAGATGATTATAAGCTGATTCAAATGTAGCAGAGACAAAAATCTAACTGTGATAAAACCAGGAAAACACTTGGAATTTACAAGCACAGTAAGGGCAGGGCCGTAAATGGGTCCAAAGGAAAGTTTTGGATCCCATTCTGCCTGACTGGTGGCCAAGTCCCACCAGTAAAGCCCCAGTCATGGGAATATTTCCTCCAAGGCTGTGCTGCCTCAAGACTCATGGGCCAAAACCTGCTTAAAGAAAGCTCAGTAAATTTTAGGAGAACATGAAATGGCTCCCGGTGAATACATCCTTAGGAATGACCCTGAAGGAACCAAGGAGCTGCAGAGCAGTAATGCACTCCCTGTATTGTGCAGTATGAACACTGACCTGAAGTTAAGGTCAACAACAAAAGCACCTAAAGAAGATCCTGATGCCCCCATGGTTGCCCAGGCTGCCCCTGCAGTCATCCTGCAAACATTCCTCTGCCCCTGCCTGCCCAGCCACACACAGAAATCACTGTCCCAAAGGGCCCATGCCACCTTTGCTTTTGAGCCAACAGCTGCACATGGCTCATTCTACTCCTTAAAATCCTTTTTCTGTCCTGCTCTGGAAGGCTCCAGCTCCCCTGCTGCTCCCTGAGCTGGAAGGAACAAGGATGATGGGGATTGTGGGGGCTGTGCCCACCTAACACTTACCTGCTCTCCCCACACTGCCCATCCCAGTGTTCAACTGCTCAGGAATATGACTGAAGTCAGAACAAAATAATTCCCTGGAACAAACCTTCCATGCCCCAAGCCCCTGTCCTGACACCACAGGATTAATGGGATTTCTTTTCCTATTAACTTGTGGAAACAACCTGTCTCTTCCAAGCCACGAGAGCTCTGGGACAGATTCCCTGCCTTGTCCTGCCTCTCCCCTTTCCCACCAGCAGTGCCACCTCTGTTCCCTCAAAACCTACAAGAAGCACCAAAATCAGTTCCCAAGGATAAGAGTTTTGGCAAAGAGGAGTGTAGGAGCTGAAGAAAAGACAATTCCAGACAGGCCTGTGCCTCTGTCCTGACACTGGAGAAGTCCCAGTTCTGCCACCCCTGAGTTCCATGAGCCACAGCTATTCCTAGATCTCCTTCTTAATTATGAAGTGGTTCCTCACAAAGTCCAAGTCATGCAACAGGAACACAAAGTTTCCTACAGGCCTGGCTTTTGTGGGCTAAGTGAAAAGGACACCAAGCAATGCAATGGTGACAGATAACCAGGGGTGTCACACAACAAAGGCAGGACCTGGGAAGTTGTTTGCTTTGCTCTGAGCTGGAACACGAGGATTTCCTCAGGTGACATCTTCAGGAAACTGAAACCACTGACTCGTTTGGGGAATTCTCAGAACAAGTTTCTAGTGATGTGAGAAGGCAAGGGAACCCCACACACCCCAGGCAATGACTCCCAGAGGTTCTCCTCCCCTGGGGGCGGGGGTGGTTAATGGGAGCAGTGACCCCGGGTGAGGTCAGTGTCACTCAGGTGCAGGCAGCTGTTAGCAGGGTTATGCACGTGCCAGGAGCTACTGCAGGGCTGCTTTGCTCCACTCGGGTTAGTGGGTGAGCCACCTCCACCCCCACCCCCCAGGCAATTAGTGCAGGGTGATAACGAAGGGGCAGGTACTGTACCTGGTGATGGGCAGGTCGAGGCCCCGCTGCAAACTGAGGAAAGGCGGGAGAAACAAACACAAAAGGAAAGGCACAAAGAGTCAGAAACACCACAACGAACCAAAATGTCACACTCTATGCAAAATAAACCCACAGAAAATAAAATAACAACGACACAGTCAAAAGCTTTGCTGCAGGACAGCGACACACAGGGACTGAGGTGCCACGATGGACATCGCTACGGGCACTGTGCTGGGAGCTGGGACAAACAGCCAACGCTGCCCGGGATCCTAAAGGCACTCCGGGAGGCAGGCATTCCTTATCCTGCCTGGGAAGAACACACGAAACCAAAAAACCAACTGAAAACGAGCAGCAGTGAGACTGTGGAGCTGTTGGAGGTCAATGGTCAGAGCAGCTGGGCCGGAGCCGCTCGGGGGCTTTGGGGGAGCAGAGGATGGAGACCCACGGCTGGGAAGGGCCAGGGAGCCACAGGGACACCCCTGAGGCAAAGAGCAGCCACTGCTGGCACGTCCAGCCCTGCTGCTGCCCCTGCAGCTGTGCTCCTGCCCTGGGGTCACAGCAAAGCCCTGTAGGGAGTGGATGTGTCCCCCTGTCTGAAAGCCAAGGCCCACTGACCCCTGGAGGCAGCAGCGGTGCAGCCGGGATGGGGAACAGGAGCTCCTGGGTCCCAGCCCTGAGCTCAGGCCACTGAATCATCTCCCACTCGCTTGGGCCACACACAGAGGAAAATAACCCCAATTTAACATGCTCAGTTGACATTAAAAGCATTTCCCAATAAGGAACTGATTGTTAAAATAGAAATAAAAATGAATGCAAGAAATGGAAAATATAAATAAAGATGACAAGGTACCCACTTCCAGAGCTGAGTTAGGTGTTGAAACCCATAATTCTCAGTGTAACAAGCAGACCTCCACAGTTAGAGCAGAGAATTCTACTGATAAGAGCTCCAGTAATTAACTGCAGTGACCACAACTACATCCATAGTGGATTTTAGCCACCACGTGCCTCTGCTGTGATGGCTCAGCACAGCCACCTCTGCTCACTCAGGGGCTCACTGTGGTTTACTTCTGCCTCACAACAGTGATCAAAACTGGGTACTAATTAGTGACTTTCTTAATAAGTTTGTTTTATAAGGAAAAGTGGGCCTGGGTTCACTTGCAGCCCTTACAGCTCCTCTAATGCCATCAAACATGAAGCAAAGCATAAATATTCACTGGTCAATTTGATCCTTTCCTTTACAAACACTTAAATTGCCTAGATTTAAGGATTTCCAAGAACTACTCTCCTAATCCTGGTGTTTATACACTCCTTCTACCTTCACCTCATGGTGGCACTTGGTGACACTTGGATGAAAGTCAAAAAAACCTTCAGAAATGAGTAAATATGGACACACAGACTGTTCCTGGGACAAGAGTTTATAAAGAATGACCTGCACTGGTTCACCAAATAGTTTTCTCACCCTGGAAAATTTTCTCTAAGCCTTACAATGAAGAGTAAAAAAGCAAAGCACGGTCACCTTGTGAAACTAAAAAGCTGTAATTTCTATTTTAATAAAACAGAAGGACTCAGAGCCTCTCAGCATTCTCCCAGTGGCTCTGTGGATGAGGAGAAAGAGGTACCTGGATGAGTCTCTGGAGAAAAAAGCACTTCAAGTCCTTGTTTTCCCAAAGAATTTCCCCTAAACCAGCTCGAATATCTTGTGTTTGGGAAAAGGGACTAAAGGTACCCTGGAAGGGCTGAGCCTTTCCACAGGGCTGCATGTTCTGTGTTGGACACCAATGAAAGAGAACAGCCAAAAAGAGGATGTTGGGATGCAGAAACCTTGTACTGCTGCACTTCAGGGCCAAGGCACCTCTCTCATCCCTGCTGCACAGAAAAGATTTGTCCTCACTGCACCTAAAACAAGAGCTGGAAGTTTATATCTGAAGAGGCCAAAGTTTATTCCATGGTGGAAAGTAATGTGTGTTACAAGAAATAAAATAAAAGCTCCAAGCTGGTGAAAAATGCCCTCATCTATTTTGCACTGGTCACCACTGGCTCTTGATTTTTGAATTTTTAAAAAATAATTCTGTTTGATAGGAATTATTCCTGTTAATAGCTGTAAGCAACAGAACAAACTGTAGTAGTCACTGCTGGCTTAAAAGAGACACTTTGGGTTGTTTTTGCTCTGTTTGATGAAAACAGTAGATAGGAAAACCTTAGAAATCCTGGGTCCAACCTTGCCCCATCTCCCTCTCCCTGCAGTCCTGCCCACTGCTCCTTGGACACAGGAATGTTCTCTCCCTGCAGATGTTGGGCTGGCACACCTCACCCCTCCTGGATTGCTCCAGCATCCTCTCCAGGCTATCTTTTTTGGGCAGAAGTCCTAAAATTGGACACTTTGTGTTGAGATGGGGCTGGCATGGCCAAGGGCTAATGGGGAACTTTCAGCAGTGCTGAAGGACCCAGATTTTGTTTTCCTTCCCCAGCTGGAGCTTTGCAATTCCCGCTGTGGGAGCACACAGGGATTGCAAAGGCAGCTGTCCTGGGGGAGCACAAACACCTGAGCTCTGCCCTCCCAAAGGGATGCAGAGCGGGATGCAGGAAGCTCTGGCTCGAGGGAGGGGCTGCACCAGCCCTGCCTGCCCATCTCAGCCGTGCCACAGAAACCCAGGGATGGCACAGCCACCCTGCCACCCTCCTCTCCCCTCCTCACCCTCCCCTCACCACCAAATGGGACGGTTAAAAAATAAACTGAAAAAAATAATAATTAAATTACAAATAAATAAATCAAGCGAAGAACCAAATGCAGGAGTAGCTCAGGCCTGGGCTAGTCTTGCATTTGATTTGGGGTGAGAGGTGGAATGAGATGTGATGGGTGGGAGCAGCTTTTAGTCATGGGGTGAGATGGGCACTAGCAGAGCACATGGCAAAACCTGCACACAGGAGAGCTCAGAACAATCCAAACAAGGCTGACAGGTGCAGAAAAATTCTTCCTCGGGACCTCCTCAGTTATGGGGCCAAAACCCTAAAAATTTGACATTTACTGGCCAAATTTCCTGCAGATTCTCTCTCTGTTGAGTGACAAAGCCCAGGGGGCCTTGGTCTCTGTCCTACCCCAGGTCAGACCCCCCAGCTGTAATTCAGCTTTGGGCCCTTGTGGCACCACCTCACCTGGCAGAGGCTGCCACGGCAGCTCGTGCTTTCAGCAAAGAAGCAAAACCAGTGCATTTCTGTAGCCAACAAAAAAAGGATGTGGTAAAAAAAATATATATAATAAAGAAAGGAAGAAGAAATAAAAACGGTGCCATGGGCACAAGTGCCTGCAAGAAGGAGTACAGTTTGTTATATTGCTTACAATGCAGTATTTTATCCAGCCTCTTCCAGCCAGGGACCTGTAAACCGGACTCTGTTCCAAAACCTTCCTCCTCTTCCAGTTTTCTGTGCAATGTATTGGCACTGTTCTGCTGGGCTGTCAAAAAAACTGGTTTAGAGATGCAGCTCTTCAGTCAAGTTTTTGCTCCAGTTCTAACCATAGCAGCTTAGTTGTGCTTTGCAACAATTAAAGAGAAAGATGATTATACTTACTGAGGGAAGAGCTTTAGCAGCAGTGTCCTGCATTACTGATCAGAATGGGGCACTAAGGACAAATTCCCAGCTGTCCACATCAAAGAACTTCAAAGTCAGCATTACCTGGCTCCTTCATCAGCAGAGGTTGAGGGGTCTCAGAACAAACCCTGGCAGGTCCTGGAGGGGAAACCTCCAGAGCTGGGCAAGTGCCCCAGTGATGATGCAGGTTTGGGGATCCTTGCCCTGGGTTTATCTGCATTTATACCTGCTTTGTAGACAGGCTCCTCTGTCTCAGAGGCTTCATTTTCCTCCAGGAGCTTTCACCTTACCCTAAAGAGAGAAGAGTGCTGGGAAGGCACCAGGGGGTTATGGGCAACCTGAAGGTGTCCTGACACGGAGGGGCAGGAGGTGCAGGATTGCTGCTCCCTCAGCTGATGGAGCCCTGAGATGGGGTGATGGGAAGCCACCATGCCTCCAGAAGCTGGGCAAAGCCTCTGATGCCCTAGGAGGGTCTTCTGACATCATGTGGAGCTGTGCCACAAGCAGAGAATACCCAGAAAGTACCTGGTATGGGGAACTGAAGTCCTACAACAGCAGAGCAGTATCACAATAAACATCCATCCCCAAAAAAACAGACTGTGAAGGATGATCAAACCTGAAGTCGGATGAAAAAGGGGCTCAGCACAGAAAGATCTGAGTACACAGAAGCTCCAGGTTACATGTGAGCACCTCCAGGGTTAGAACTGATCGGTGGCACTGATTTGGGAGCAAAGCCCAGAGGCCACTGGAGAGCGAGCGCTGCTGCAGAGAACTGCTTGTGTTTGATCTTTGGTCTATCCCTGCACAAAACACATCCTTAAAGAAAAAATAAAAAGGAAAAAAAAAAGAAGAGAAAGATTCTGGCAATGAACCTGAACTCTATAATGAAGTGAACCTGAAAGCAACTAGGCTAAAAATAAATAGTGTTATTTGAAGGTAGATGAGAATCCCTCCATCGCTTCTTTAGGAACTTCAGAAGGAAAATTATCCTACCAGGATAGTGTCTGAAAAACTCAAGGTTTGCCATTCAGGATGTGCTTCCAGGTCAGTAAAATGGGCTTTGCAGAGAAGCAGCCCCGTGCTACAGACACACACAGACAGAGAAACACACGAGTGAGGAGGAGAGAGCAGCGGGGAGGCAGCGCGGGCTCCTTACCGGCGAGCGGGTCTGAGGCTGCGTGTTCATTGTCTGAGGGGCTTGAGGGTACACCAGCGTGGTGGCAGCTGCATTCTGTCCTGAGGGATAAGGAGCCTGCCAGGGAACAAGAGAAGCAAAGTGAGTGGATCCAATCATTCATCCCCAAACCAGGAACAGAACGTGTTATCAACTGGAGGGACTGACACGGAGATAAAGACGAAAAGATTGCAACAGAAAAACCATCTCTGTTGAGGACCAATTCATCAACACTGCCTCTCCTGGGAGCAGCTTGTAGCTCCACTAACAGCTCCACTAGTAACAGCTCCATTAGTAATTATTAGTCAGAGTTTACTACTATTTTATAAGTCAGTTTGCTACTGTTTATCACCTGAGCTCCCCAAGTGCTGCAGTGGAAAACAACCCAGGAGGCACATGACACAGTGTCCAAAGGCCTTGTCAACTGTTTCCAAAAGCCTCCCCTGAACCAGCTTCCAAGGAAAGCCAGACCTGCAGACAATGCCAGTAAATCCTCCAAAATCAGGCAAACAGCAAGAAACAACCTTGAGTGTGTTTAACAGAAGCTGCTGCTGCATTAAAGCATTTGCAATGCAATGGAACAGCCCAAAATCATCCCAGATGGAAGGCAGGCCGTGGCTACAGGCTCTGCACATTTTTCCTACTTCCACCCATTTCCATGGGCTATAACAATTTATCCCACCAGATGCTCTCCCCAAGTGTTATTTGCCCAAAGTAACAATAAACTGGAGCTCTGGAGCTCCGCCGATGACGCATTTTAACGAGACATTTAGAAATAACTTTTCAGAGTGCCTTTTTCCTTATTCTTTTTGAAAAATACCATTATAATTTACATTATTATTTTTAAAAATTATTTATTATTGTAATGGCACAAAAACCAGTCACCAGCCTGCCACAGTCTTTGCTCTCAAGAACCATAGGATTGTGGAATCGGTAATGTTGGAAAATCTCTCTGAGATCTTCAAGTCCAACTGTTCCCCAGCACTGGCAAGGCCACCACTAAACCATGTCCCCAAGGGCCACAGCTACATATCTTCTAAACCCCCACCCAGGGATGGGGACCCCACCACTGCCCTGGACAGTCTGTGGCCAGGCTGGACAACCCTTTCCATGCAGGAATTTTCCCAATATCCAATGTAACTTTGAGGCTGTTCCCTCTCCTCCTGTCCCTGTTCCCTGGGAGCAGAGCCTGATCCCCCAGGCTGTCCCCTCCTGTCAGGAGCTGTGCAGAGCCAGAAGGGTCCCCCTGAGCCTCCTTTTCTCCAGCTGAGCCCCTTCCCAGCTCCCTCAGCCCCTCCTGGTGCTCCAGCCCCCTTTCAGCTCCATTCCCTTCCCTGACACGCTCCAGCCTCTCCAGGTCCTTCCTGTCCTGAGGCTCCCAGAGCTGCCCCAGGACTGGAGATGCCCCAGAAGAGCCAGCACAGGGGTACAGTTTGCATTGTCTCTTTTTTTCTGCTTTCCCATCGCTGGATTAATCACCTGCTGATTAAAGTGCAGCACAAGGTAAATGGAAATATAGTTCAGAAACAATCCAACCAGGAATTCCCTGGTGTCAAGAAGAAAAAAAGGAAAAATACAACAAATAAAACAAATGAACATGGTAGAGGGGATGAGGGGAATAAGCACAGCCCAAAAACAGCCCCATCCCAAAACCCAACTGCTACAACACCTTCTGTTCCTACTCTGGGACCACACTGGAACTGCTTTTTAAAAAGCAAAACTTGGACATGACTCCACAGACATGTGAGGACACTGCTCCTTCCACACAACTTAACTAGGCAGGACCTTCTGTTAGCTTCTGCCTCATTTTCACAGCTTTTTGGGTCAAAATGATGATAAAATGTGTGTGTCCAAGTACATCACCATGTCTTTACTGTGATCCAGGACACCAAACACACTGGGCAGGGTATTTAGCTGGACAGTGCTGTTCTGGAGGAGCTTATACCAACACAGCAGCACAGCCTCTGGTTCAAGAGCAATTAAATGCTTTGCTCAGCTCCTGATGGCAGAAGCATCCTCTGAGGGGTGGGCAGGGCAGGTTTGCTCTGTCCCTCCTCTCCAGGAGCTCCCTGATCCAATCCACTCCAGCCAGCCCTTCCCTCCCTTTTCACCACTGCCAAAACCTAATTAACGTAAATAACTAAATGGAAAGAAGCCTTCTATTTTTTTTTTTGAGATGTCAGATGCAGCATCAACTCTTTTCCCCTTTTACTTGAGGAGTGATTCTGCTGGAATCAGTGTCATTCCAGAATTAATAACCCAAAGCTAAGGAGAAGTGAGGAAACTCTTTTCACCCACAACCTGCAGAAGCTGTCCTGCCTTTGTAGCATCCTGCTGCTGACTTTCTGCATCTGGGATTTCTGCCCAATATGAGACTGAGGCTGCTTCCACAGGTCAGATGCTGCTGTTCCTATCATGGAATCATGGAAGGGTTTGGGTTGGATTTTAATCATCCTCATGCAGTCCCACCCCTGCCATGGCAGGGTCACCTTCCACTGTCCCAGGCTGCTCCAAGCCCTGTCCAGCCTGGCCTTGGGCACCTCCAGGGATCCAGGGGCAGCCACAGCTGCTCTGGGCACCTGTGCCAGGGCCTGCCCACCCTCCCAGGGAAGGATTTCCTCCTAATATCCAGCCTAGACCTACTCTCTTTTAATTTAAAGCCATTCTCCCTTGTATCTCTCCCACCAGCCAGCAGTGAGCACACAGCATAGGTGACTGTGTTGGGAAATATTATAAACAAATAATACCAATAAATGCACCAGTTGATCACTGGCTCCTTGTGCCTCCAACTCCACATCTCAGGAGATGAGACCTCATCCCAAACTGCTGCTCCCACAGCACCTCAGCAACAAGAGAAGAAAATACCTACTATTCTTCCCCATCTTTAGGCTCAGGAAAACATTTTCTTCAGGCTTAAACTGCATGTGACAGAGCAGAGCTCTGATATGACTCCCAAAGGTAAGTCAGGTACCTGATGCTGCCCCAAAATCTGTACCCACCTCCAAAACAGCCCCTGTTTTCTTTTAATCACCCAGGCCAAAGGAGATGTGAGAGAAAGGGAGCACAGCTGTTACTTAGCCTAAAAATCCTCTGAGTTTTAGCAGGAAAACTATAAAACAGGTATTTAGAAACACAGTGCCAAAGGCACTTCATGGTAACATGTCACTTGTGACACTGTGACAAAATCCAGGGTTAAACTTGCTGTAGTATTTAAATCCTACCAGAATGAGCACAGCATGAAGTTATAAATAAAGGAAAAAACATACAAAGGCTTAACTAGAGGCCAGAGAAGGGTTTCTGCTACAAAGGTGTCATCAACCATGGCAGTTTTGGACAGATGACCCCCACGGGTGCGAGGTCACAAGTAAGGAACAAGTGCAATACAAATCCCACTGAAGACCACAAACATCAGCTAAGTAAGTAGGTTTTACAACTATTGCACAACAGTAAATGCCTCTGCTCCACATGTTTCCAATCAGAGGGACATTGCCTTAACAGGTATTTGTGTTAAAACCATAATAGGGGGAAGAAAAGGGAGGGAAAAGTGGTTTACAAATTTCTGCAGGTATTAACTTCACATTGGCTGTGGAAGCCTAAATAAACTATCAAAGATCCAACAGAATAAATCACAGCACTCTGCTGCTTTTCATACACATCAGCTGATTAAAGCATTGCATCTATTCATCTGCCAAAGGACTTTTTTCTGTGCCAAGCAGCTAAATGGGTACAGAAAGTGACGTGGTCACGTGCAGCCACACAGGGCTCGTGCACCGGGGCTGGACTGAGGGAATGAAGAGATCAGTGAGGAAATGCTCCAAAAATCCCCTAAATAAACCCCCAGAGAGGGGAAGGCGGGGAAGCAAGTACTGCTCTGCAGACAAATGTTGGTTCTGAAGCATCTAAAGGCTGGATTGAATCCCTGAAGTTCAAACAACTCTGGGAGAGGACAGAGCGCTGCTGAGCTGCTCCACTTCAAGACAGAGCAATCTGCTTCCCTTAAAGCTCTCACCTTCCTGATTTTATGTTTCAGCTGTGGCTGCTCAGGAGAGGAAGGTGATAATAGCTGAGTGTTTATGTATTCCCACAACTTGCTGGGAAAATCCTTTCTCTGGACTGTTTCCACCTCAAGCTGCTGCCTGTGCTAAGCAAGGAAAAATAATCACTATCAACAAAACAACTGAAAAAAGTTATTCTTAGCTCAGGCCCGAGCTGGTTAATAAACACTGAGCCTGCAGCGTAACATGATTCCCTTGGGACTGCCTGTCCTGGGAATAAACAGGCAAAGTACACACATCAGGCTCAAAAGAGCTGAGTCACCCAGCTCTGCCTCTGGAAAAATCTTTTGGGAACAAAACCCTTTTAGCTCCGGGCAGAAAAGTGTCACTTGCTGAGCTCTGTGCCGGCTTGGCTGGGGAGGGGTTAATCCCTGTGGCAGATTCCCGAATCCTCCCGGCTCAGGGAAGGCTGCTGGGTCTATATTTACTGAAGTTACACACGAGGAGGAGAACTGGACCCGCAGCTCCAGCACATGACCGTGACTCAGGAGCTGCGCGGCCGCTGCCAGCGCCGTGACCTTGGGAGGAAACCTCTCCATTCCCAGCCCCAAACCTCTGCATGCCCAGCCCCAAACCTCTCCATTCCCAGCCCCAAACTTCTCAATTCCCAGTTCTAAACCTCTCCATTCCCAGCCCCAAACCTCTCCATTCTCAGCCCCAAACCTCTCCATTCCCAGCCCCAAACCTCTCAATTCCCAGCCCCAAACCTCCAAATTCCCAGTTCTAAACCTCTCAATTCCCAGGCCCAAACCTCTCAATTCCCAGCCCCAAACCTCCAAATTCCCAGTTCTAAACCTCTCAATTCCCAGGCCCAAACCTCTGCATGCCCAGCCCCAAACCTCTCCATTCCCAGCCCCAAACCTCTGCATGCCCAGCCCCAAACCTCTCCATTCCCAGCCCCAAACCTCTCAATTCCCAGCCCCAAACCTCTGCATTCCCAGTCCCAAACCTTCACATTCCCAGTCACTTCCCAGTCCCAAACCTTCACATTCCCAGTCCCAAACCTTCACATTCCCAGTCCCAAACCTTCACATTCCCAGTCCCAAACCTTCACATTCCCAGTCCCAAACCTTCACATTCCCAGTCCCAAACCTTCACATTCCCAGTCCCAAACCTTCACATTCCCAGTCCCAAACCTTCACATTCCCAGTCCCAAACCTTCACATTCCCAGTCCCAAACCTTCACATTCCCAGTCCCAAACCTTCACATTCCCAGTCCCAAACCTTCACATTCCCAGTCCCAAACCTTCACATTCCCAGTCCCAAACCTTCACATTCCCAGTCACTTCCCAGCCCCAAACCTTCACATTCCCAGTCACTTCCCAGCCCCACAGCCATGGGTCCAGCTCCCCTGGACACCAGCACTGAGCTTACATCTTGGGAGGAATGGGACAGAGTAATCAGAACATTCCAGAACAACCTGGGGCTTGCCAGGGCCACGGGCAGCCCCAGAAGCCTTCTCTGCATGGCCACAGACCAACGAGGGGCTGCAGGTCCCTTGCCCAGGTGGGTTTACATTTCCTTATATCTCATGTATCACTGCACTACTGATGGAGAGCACCCAGCTAAAAACTCACCCAAGTGCCATCACCCACATTTTCAAAAATATATTGTTATTATTTAATGTCAAGACATAAAGTACCAAAAACACACACTGTCTGGAAAGAGGATAAAAGTGTTAAGAGATCCATCTCTTTTCCCCAAGAACACAACACCCCCAGCCCACCCCCATTCCTCCTGCATAAAACCTGCACTGGTCTGTTCCCAAGCCATCCCCTGACCTGTTTAAATGCTAAATATTGATTCAAACCCCCCAGCTGGGCACTCAGAGGCACAGTCTGTGTTCTTCATACTGTCCCTTGTAAGGGCTCTGTCCCTAGATTTATAAATTCCTACTCACACAAGCCCCTAAGACCAAAGGCAGCTGCCCCTGGAGCCAAGTCAGGAGGGGGAGGTCATTGCACAGGAGGGGGAATCTCCTCTTATCCCCTTTTTAACAACCAGACTTGGTTTTCCTTCCAGCTGCTGAACGATTTTCATTGAGGAAAACCACAAAGGGAGCAGGGGAGAGGCTGTGTTGATGCACCAGCCCTTGAGGCTGCTTTTGCAGAGTTTTCCCCTGGGTCACTGGCCTGGATAGCAGGAATTTGGCCTCAGACACAGGTGAAGAAATCCCCCACAGCAGCAGAAACGTCACTTCAGTCACAAGTGTGGAGCGACGGTGACAGCAAGGATGTGGCTTTTAATTGTGAATCATCATTTCTTTGTGGAGCTGGGCTGGCTCTGCCCTCCCACAGCCCCAAATCCAATCACTGTGACAACTCAATCGCTGCAACCCAAACAACTGCAACCCTCCAACCAGGGAAATCTCTGGGCATTCAGCTCCGGGAAAGTAAGAGGATTATAATTTAAACCCTGTCTCCTCATTTCTCCCTAATGAACTCCCCCCAGGCAGCGCAGGCTGGAACAGCAGCTCCTCAGGCTGCCCCTCCTCACTCACACCCAGCACCTTGATTTCCCCCAAGCTTTGGTTTCTGCATGCCCTGGATTCTCAGAAAGGTGCATCAGCACAAACTCAGTGCCAGGGGAAGAGGCTTTGCTGCCCTCCCCACAGGCAGCTGCTCCCATTCCTGCCAAAATGCACAGAACATCTGAAAACTGAAGGTTACAGAGAGATTTCACTTTTTATCTGATGTGCAAAGCTGTGTTAGTGAAGGCAGAGAGAATGCTCAGCCAGAGCATCCCAGAAGAGCCCAGAATCTCCTCCTCCCACAGACACTGGCCAATGAAAGGCTGCTCTCCCATCCAGGGGCTGCCTTGGGAACACCAGCAGCATCCAGGGGAGGCACAAGGAAATTCCTGCTCTCCCTGTCTCCCTTACAACACTCCCAGGGGCTGCAGCAGAGATCACTGAACACAGGGCAGAGCAGCTTTTGACTAAAATCAGTATTAAGGGACAAAATAAACCACTTTGTGGCTATGTCACTGAGCTCTGGGGATGCCAGGATCAGCCCCAGGTACCCCCAGCATCTGACCACAGACAGGGCATTGCTCGCTCCTGCAGCTCTTCTGCACACACCTGGATGTCACCATTATCTTGACAACCACATAATTCAAATCTAACTCACTTTTTCTCCTCCCTGGTGTGCTCTGCACTCAGCAGAACAGGCTTGGAAGCTGCTGGCAGGAAAGAGTATCTGTAACATACACATCCAGCTCATCTGCAAATATTACAGATGATGGCGGAGAAACCTGAATTATTAAATTTATACATTTCAGCCTTTTTTATACAGCATCCCCTCAAATAATGCATGAAGCATATTCTCCCACTATTGCTGTGAACTATTCCAGCTTTAAAAATAGCACAACAAATGATTAAACCACTAAACAAGGACAATTCCCCTCTAAATGCTCCCAGTTTGCCTTTCATTATTACAATGATATTTCAATGATCATCACACACACTCTCAGATCCCTCTGCTTGAACACAAGTCCCCATTCACAGCCATGTGTTCAAGTATGCAGGTTTTAGGTACCCATCACACCAGGGATGCCACATTTTTTAAGCAGCTCATTTGCAAATTATCCAGAATCACTGAAATCAGCTTGTCCTCACCAGGCCAATGCTGCAAAATAAAAATATGCAGCAGTTCTCCTCTGCTGCCTCTCTAAGCCAGGGCTGCTCCCCTGCAGGGTGCATCAGCACCTGAGAAACACTGTTTTCCTGCAAATATTGGTATATAATACCTGGAATATTCGAAGTCCCATTCAAATCAGTGCCAAAAGGACTAGAGCACTTCTCTGACACCAAAGTGTGCAGGTGAAGAGCTCCACATAAAAACCAGAACGAACACAATTCCAGTGCAAACACTCTGCTCCTGATGGAGGGGCTGGGATGGCACCAGGGTGGGACTTGGTCCAAATCTCTGCACATTGGATTTACTGGGAAGTTTTGAGGTTTGGATTTGGGTGGAGGCACATAATAAACAGGAACTGTGACTCTTCAGTGAGTTTATTTAAATGTAGGCTTTTTCTAAAGCTATTTCCTCAAAATGCCAGGACTCAGTTTCAGGTGTTTTGCCTGATTTTAGAACTTTAACAAATTGCAGACAAATAGAAGACACAGAGAAAAGTAGCTGGCATCCTCACTGCCCTTCTCCTGACAAGTACACTGGTTCATTCCCTCTTTTTCCATAAGCCCAGCTGTGAGGGAATTCCTCTTGCTGGTAAATATTAACATTTTAGTGGAAGTTTTTAGTCCATGCCCCTGGCAGGGGGTGGAACAAGATGAGCTTTAAGGTCCTTCCCAACTGAATTCCCAGTCTGGAATTCTGTGATTAAGCTCAGCCTTTAAAAGGATACAAATATCCTGACCCAGGAGGAATCACTCCTCTCTCTCCCCTTTTTCCCCTGCAGCAGTTTGTCCTGGGACACATCACCTGTGTCATTACCTGCACAGCCAAATTTGTAACAATCTCTTTTATGGCTTTACATGTTTTCACCCCACACATCTGAGTGGGCAAAGGAGGAAGGCACGGGGGAACTGAGCCCCAGGTAACACCCACAGAGCTACAGGCACTTCTCCTACTTCAACATGGATAATGAGATTGTCTCCAAGGGAAGATGGTGAAGGAACAAGGTCTGCAGTTCCCTGGAGAAGGACCAGGGAACCACAGAGACATAAAATGCACATTCTTGACCTGTTGGAGTGAGTCCTGAGGAGCCCATGGACACACTCCAGGGCTGGAGCCCCTCTGCTCTGGAGCCAGGCTGGCAGAGCTGGGGGTGTTCACCTGCACAAGAGAAGGCTCCAGGGAGAGCTCAGAGCCCCTTGCAGAGCCTGAAGGGGCTCCAGGAGAGCTGGAGAGGGACTGGGGACAAGGGATGGAGGGACAGGACACAGGGAATGGCTCCACTGCCAGAGGGCAGGGCTGGATGGATATTGGGAATTAGGAATTGTTCTCTGGGAGGTGGGCAGGCCCTGGCACAGGGTGCTCAGAGCAGCTGTGGCTGCTCCTGGATCCCTGGAAGTGTCCAAGGCCAGGACAGGGTTTGGAGCAGCCTGGGACAGTGGGAGGTGTGAGACTGGATGAACTTTAAGATCCCTTTAAGGTCCCTCCAGCCCAAACCATTCTGGGTTTCAGTGATTTTCTCCTCAGCTCCACTGGCTGTACGTGTCCCTCACCAAGTGCAAGGGCAAACAGAACACCCAGCCTGAGGGAGCACAGAACCCTCTCCCTCCTCCCCAGGCACAGCTCCAGCCCCTGAGCCCACAATGAACCAGGCACAGAGGACCTGCAGGGCAAAACCCAACCAGTGATTTTGAGCTGTGGGGGTGGACAGGGGTCCTGCTGGTGGCTGCTCCCTCCCAAAGCCATTTTAAAATCCATCAGCATGGAATCTGCTGCTACTGAAAGTGTGAGGCCACGGATAACATCACTAAAACATTCCAGAACATCTGGAAACTCTGCTATGGCTTCACATGGCTCCTTCCTGAGGCTGAACTGCCAGGCTCTGCCCTGCCTGCAGCACCTGGCTCGCAGCCTGGGGTGGTCTGCTAATGACCATTATGTAATTAAGTAAATTGGCATTTTCTGTAATAAAAGCACTCAAAAATATGGAGTGCGTGTGTGTGCTGAGGGCAGAAATTCCACCATCCCCACTGCTGAAAGCAGAGCTAGGACTGTCTGCAGAAACACCCTTGAGTTCACAGAGTGCCTTTCACCTGTTTATAAAACTGCCTCACATTTTAACAAAACAGACTTTGAGGACAAGTACTTGTTCCCAGGAACACAACCCCAATCAGCAAAGACACTACTCCACATCAAAATACCATCAGTAGCTTTGCAGCTTTCCTCCTATTTTCTTCCAAAAGCCAACAAGAAGTTCCAAAATGTGTCATCTGATATCTCAGAGGCTGCTGCCACCCTTGGAGACACTCAGAACCCAAGGGGTGGTGGCCCAGAGTTATCTCTCCAGCTAATCCAGCTCAGAGCAGGCATCTGGACCTGATTATCCCAGGTCTCTTCCAACCTTCACCTGTGTGAGGACAGCAATCAGATAAAACACTCAAGTTCCACTTAATTCCACTGAAGCCCAGAAATATCCTACATATAAAGTGTCTGAATTTGCACAGTTAAAACAAGTTAATAAATTTCTAATGGCACCATAAGGAGGGATGTGTGGAGAACACGGGCACAGCCCTTCCAGGCTGCAGGGAGTGGAATCATGGCTCCAACACCTCTGCTGCTTCAATGGAAAGCAGCACAGTGAGAGTTCAGCTGGCAGGAGAACCAGGCTGTTTATGGATTCAAAGCCTCACCTCTGGAATGTGGCCTCCCTGCTGCAGGTTAAATGGCTCCAGAGGTTATTCCTCTGTTTCCCAGTCTGACACCACAGCTAACAGTGGACTCCAGCAACTCCAGGGCTGCATCTCCCTTGTTTCTCTGGCTGCAGGGATATTTTATGCCCTCCATGCTCACAAAATGCAGGCTGTGTAAAGCCCTGACTTTTGTGCTGACTCTGGTGCTTTACAGAACACATGGTGTTTGTTTAAAAACTGCGTGTTTTCTGGAGCATGCAAGAAAACATCCATTAAATTGCATGGAACAGAAGGTACTATTACAGAAGGAATTCCAGAATTGAAGTTATTAAATGCAAGAAAATGGCAAATTGCCTCGTATTGTTTTGTCTTCTTATATTATGAATAAAAATGTGGTTCAACAAGTGGCTAAGTCTGAAAGGCACCAAAATAAAGCCCAGGACACGTGAATGTGAGAACAGAAAACACACGTGGAAGAGTCCTGAAGAAAGGGATCTGGAGAATTTTTAAACAGCTACAGAGAAGTTCAATTTTCTATTAAAAACGCTGTTTTATTCCACCCCAAACCAAGTTACTGGCAAGTTTAGAAGTGCTTTTGATTCCCAATAATCTGACAGGCCAAACAAAGGCGCTTCCGCTCGCGCAGCAGCCAGGATGTGCCGTGTGGCCAGGACACCCACGGGGAGCTTTCCCTGCCCAAGGCCCTGGAAGGGCCAGGCAGCTCTGGAGCCAGGTCACGGCAGAACAACACTGCTCTCCCCACTGGGCAGAGCAGAGAGCTGGAGAGGGATGAAACACACCTCTCAGAGCAGGAATTCTGCACAGTGCCAGGACAAGGGAACGGCTTCCCACTGCCAGGGGGCAGGGATGGACGGGGTGTTGGAATGGAATCCTTCCCTGGGAGGGTGGGCAGGCCCTGGCACAGGGTGCCCAGAGCAGCTCTGGCTGCCCCTGGATCCCTGGAACTGTTCAAGGCCAGGCTGGACAGGGCTTGGAGCCCCCTGGGACAGGGGAAGGTGTCCCTGCCATGGCAGGGGGTGGGACTGGATGAGATTAAAATCCTTGCCAATCCAAGCCATCCTGGGACTGTATAACAAAATTCTATGAGGCAAATGAGGGGTGTGTCTAAAGTCAGACCTAGTCCCAACTAGACTCAATATTTGTGCTATAATCTTTTCTTTGCATACATACATAATAAAGTTGTAATGGATTTTACTTTCTTTCCTTTCCTTGCTAGAAAAAAAAAATTTAAAGGCTCTTTCTGTCCTTCTTGAGTGCACGAATACTAAAACTAATTCATACATCCCTCCTACGTTGCGCCTTATGAAAGCCAACTGCTTCCAAGGTTAAATAATTAAAATAAATAGTGTTAATCAGCATTTGAAGCTACATTATGCCTTCCCAACTCTCCCTTCCTGCAGCTCTTACACCCAGATGCTCTCCCAAATTAGAAGACACCCATGAAGCCCAGCATCCCCACACAAAAGCCCCCTGAAGCTCAAAGGCACTGAGACACAAGACATGTTTGATGTTTCCAGCCAGATTTGCCCAGACTTAACTTAATGAGTTAAAAAGCACAGTAATGAACCAAAAATAATGAAATACATTCTCAGAGGAAATATTCCCAGCATTATTAACCCAATCAAAAACCTCCTAATCCTATTACAAACCAGAGGGTTCAGCTGCACTTCCAGCAGGTCTTGAACACAAAGGCCAAAAGAAGATTACACTTCTGGATTTATCAGCTATTAAATAACTCACAGTTTCAAATCTCCACCTGCAGTCACATATTCCTGCAAGGTGGAATTTGCAAAATGCATTGGAAATGTGCTGGGATGAAGCCTGACCTGGATGTACAGAAGGAAGCACAAGGAAAGAAGTGAGAAGAAAAAGAGGTCAAACTCTTGACTGCTCAGGAAAAAAGTCCATTACTACATATTAATTATTAAATATTTAGGTAGGTTTGTTGCTCACAAAACACTATCAGGAGTTGAGTTGTCTAAATTTGCCTTATTCACATTATCTGGAATGGACAGCAGATCCAAGAAAGTGGAATTTGCTGCTTGGAGGAGCAGCACAAACAGGCAACATTTCCCCTCAGCTGGTCCAGCACCAACTTCTTCATTTATACAAGGAGAGTTTAATCTTTCATTCTGTGTCTACATCACAAATAAACTCCCTGACTGACAACTATACAAGTTATGGGATTCTGGGTGGGTTTAACCAGCAGGGAATTGGCTCCATACACAGGGAAGTTCTCTGGGGGAAGAGCTCCCTGCAAAGCTTAGAGATCAACTCGGATCAAGGGATCCACAGCAATGCTCCCGAACAAAGAAAATGATGGACTGGGAGTTTATCTGAATGGGACAGTAAAACTGGGAGCCCCAGGGGCAGTGGAAGTTTATTACCTGATTTTATGCTATTTCCCTCTAGCAAAGCACATGCGAAATAATGAGGAATCATGGATCTGGAAGGGACCCACAGGGATCAAATCCAAGCCCTGGCCCTGCACACACACCCCAGCAATCCCAGCCTCTCCAAACCCTCCTGCAGCTCTGGCAGCCCCGGGGCCAGGACCATTCCCTGGGGAGCCTGGGCAGTGCCAGCACCCTCTGGGGAAGAGCCTTTCCTGATCTCCAACCCAAACCCCCCTGGTGGGAAGTGTGATATTCCTAAAAAGCAAACAGCATGTCCTTGACCCCACAGAGGTGCTGGATGGTGTGCAGTCCAAAGGTGTTGGAATTCATGGCTGGGTTTCTTTAGCAGAAAATGTGAATTAGGGAGGGCAGATACCCACCAGCCTCTGCAATTCCAGACTATGGAGCCCTCGCTGTGCTGTGCAATGGGGATGGAGAGAAGAACCTACAAGCCTAAAGGGCCATGGTGAGATGTTGGTGTGGGCAAAGGGCAGTGCTGGGGAAAAAAACAAAAGGCTGGGGAAGAGGGAAACACCAGCTTCACCATGGGACTGACCTTGAGGCATCCCAATTCCTTGCCCAGAACCCCAGGGAGCCAGCGTGAGCTTGGTGCTTTGCAGGGAGACAGCATCCCTGGGATTCCCTGTCTGTGGAGCTGAGAGCTGCTCTCCTGGAGCTCCACTCCTGCCAAACACACTGCACAGAACCAGGGAGTGTCCTGAGCTGGAAGGGACCCACAGGGATCAAATCCAAGCCCTGGCCCTGCACACACACCCCAGCAATCCCAGCCTCTCCAAACCCTCCTGCAGCTCTGGCAGCCCCGGGGCTGGGACCATTCCCTGGGGAGCCTGGGCAGTGCCAGCACCCTCTGGGGAAGAGCCTTTCCTGATCTCCAACCTGACAGAGCTCCAGCCCTTCCCTGAGGTCCTGTCCCTGGTCACCAGAATTTGGGGAAAGATGAGTTTAATGTGTAGCAACCAGACTCCAAAGGCAGCTGCCTCCAACACGAGGAGAGAACAAGGAGTAACACTCCCCACGTCCCAGGGCACCTGACTGACCCCAGGGCACCAGTGGGTGAGGTTACAATTAAATTACATCCCTCCTTCTGTTACAATCCCTTAATAAACATCCCTTTATTAAAAGCATCTCAAATTGGGTTGCAGAAGATAGAAGCAGTGAATAAACATCATGGTTCTAACAGGATTATTCCAGCTCCTGTAGAAAGGATCCAAGATCATAAAAGAGGGGCTTGGGGATTGCCTAATAAACATGCCACAGATGGCAGGCAGACTTGCTTTCTGGCACACATTCCCAGACCTGAAGGTACTAAGGAATGTCTCCCTGCTATTACAAACTCTAATTCAACGATGGTGACATTTTTGAGGAGCAGAATGAGACCACAAAACTCTCTTCACTTCAGGCACAGAACCAGATGGTAACAAGTTTCAGCTGGTACAATCTGTTCTGGATTTAAATCAGCCACCTAAAAGTCAAGGTCTCCGTGCACCAAGACCCAGAGAATTCAGCCCTCCTGCACTTCTGTTCACTCAGGTGTATCTCGACCTTTTCAGGAGCAGATGAGGGATGTCCACAACTGCAGCAGCTCCAGAGGAAGGTCCCCATCAGTGCTGTGGGATCCTGTGCTCCCCAGAGCTCCAGCATTCCAGCCCATCCCAAGAGGCAGCCGTGGGCAGGCAGCACCAATCTGCTCAGTGCACAGCGTGTTCTTAATGAGAGCTGAAGCTATCCCTGACTACAGAGGAAATTCCTGGCAATTTGTTCCAACTGTGGTCACTTGATGCTTCCAAACTGTGGGCCTGGACTAAGAGAATCCCTCAGCATCCCACTGGAGCCTGCAGTTCTAAAGCTGAGGCAGAGAAAGCCAAGAGTCTTTTCCAAACCATTCACCCTCACATGCCAGAACCCACTGCACTTGTTCCTTGGGATCCTCCAAAACACCCCCAGGCCAGGAGGGGGATGAAACTGCCTTCTCCTGGTGCTCTGAGCTCTGCACACTGCCTCTGGAGGGGCCCTCTCCTCCTCTGTTCACTCCATGACACAGGGAAGCTCCTTGTGCTGCTCCCAGCCCAGCTGCTCTGTTACCCTTTATCCCATCCTACCATGGCTGCCTCATCCATCAGTGCAAGGCACTGGAATGGGGCAGATTCACAACATTTCAGCTGCTCTCAGTTAGGGGCTCTGGGAATGCTCTCAGCCTGCTCTGGATTCTCCATCCATCAGGGGATGGTGCCTGACTGTCAATCCAGGCCCTACCTGAGCTCTGCACAACCTGCTCTGGGAGCCACATCCAAGGAGGAGCTGCCCTGCTCCTTTTCCAATGGCTTCTCCTTTCCTCCACACACTGAGAAAGGGAATTGTGTCAATCCAGCCCCTCCTGCAGCCTCAAGCCAGGAGAGGAGGCAGAGGGGCTGTGCCCCTCCTCTCCCTGTTGAAACGAGGGAAAAACACGCAAAACCCAACAGGAATATGAAATTTGATGTACTTGGGGCCACATCTGGCCATAACATCACTGCAGCAGCATGTGCTGCACATTCCCCTGTGCCAGAGCTCAGCACATTCCTGAGAGCAGCACGATGACTTCAAGGCCCTGGAATTTGGGAAGCAGAGATGCTGCTGCAAAGATGGGGGCGTGGGACTGCTGCACATGGCTGCCAGGCCTCCTCACTGTGCTGCACAAACTAATCCTGAAGGGCAGCAAAGTGCTGGAGGGTGTCTGTCAGGAAAGCCTCAGGAGGTGGAGCAGGGAGCTGTGCTCTTGTTTTGGCTACGTCAGATGGAAATGGTGGAGGAGGAAGAGGAAGGGCCACCCAACCACAGCACCACACAACCAGCTGTTTCTGTCTGTTTAGATAAAGCTAAAGGAAACCAAACAAAGGTACAACGTTCACTTACACCTGACTTCTCAGGTTAAATACCCCATTCATTCCCTGATCCCTGGTTCCCAAACTCTCCCTTTCAGACCATTCAGCACAATGCTGTCATCTCATCACACACAAACTTACAGTGAACTGCTCCAGCTCCTGGAGCTCCAGTAAGGGACAGCAATTCCTTTTATCACTTACTAGAATTTAAGATATTACTGCATCTCCCAGCCCTCTGACGTGCTGGGCCAGGCAGCTCTGGAGCAGCCAGGACAGTGAGGGGTCGCTGGTGGAACCAAAGCATTTGTTAAACCACCTTCTCCTTTGGAGCATGGCTTCTGCCAAGGGTGAGGGTGAAGGGTCTGGAGGAGCCACACCAGGAGCAGCTGAAGGCACTTGGTGTGCTCAGCCTGGAGCAGAGGAGCCAGAGGGGAGCCACACTGGGGCTGCAGCTCCTCCCGAGGGGCAGCTCTGATCCTGTGAGCAGGGACAGGAGCAGGGCAGGGCTGCAGCTGGGCCAGGGGGTTTGGGTTGGAGATCAGGAAAGGCTCTTCCCCAGAGGGTGCTGGCACTGCCCAGGCTCCCCAGGGAATGGTCCCAGCCCCGGGGCTGCCAGAGCTGCAGGAAGGTTTGGAGAGGCTGGGATTGCTGGGGTGTGTGTGCAGGGCCAGGGCTTGGATTTGATCCCTGTGGGTCCCTTACAGCTCAGGACACTCCCTGGTTCTCTGAGATCCCCTCTTCAACAAACCCTAGAGCCTGAGGAGATGCTGGGATCCTACCTGGGTAACAGCAAGGAGAGACTCTGCTGAGCACTCAGAGCAATCTGCCCCATTGGCAGTGACACACATCCTCTCTCTGCCCAAACTCCATTTAGTACCAAATGACACCCAAAGCCTAAAACACCCACCAGTATTTTCACTCACTACTGCCTCAAGAGCAGTCCCTACCTTGGAAAGACTCACTTTGATGAGTATTTATTAACTCAGGAGTCTGATGGAGAAATCAATGACCCTTAATCAGACTCTAATTCAAACAAAGTGGTCTTGTCCTTATCTTTTATGCACAAACACCCCCTCGCTATGTTAGGCATGACTGGACAAAGGCAAAGACAACCTTTGTTCAGTGTTCAATCATCAACGCAGTGTGGGTGGGTAAAATACAGTTATTTGTGCTTTATTGCTGTTAAAGAAATTAATAATAACACATTCCTCTGAATCCCATGTTAGCCTGGCTCCCTTTATCTCTAAAGGGAAACAGCAGGATTTAAGGTGCCCAAGAATCAGACAAAATTACTCAACAATTACTCTCTCATCGCTTTCTAAAAGAAAGTAAATGAATGAAAACATGATGGAAATTCACAAACTACAAGAGGTGTGGAAATAGGAAACTTCCACTCACCTCGTTCTCAACAAAAGCACGAGGGTGTTCCTTGAAGCCCAGGGGAGACAAATCACAGATGTAATGAACAGGTTAAACTTTCATCCAAATCTCCCTTTAGCTTGGGAATTTCTTACCATAACATAGAAACTCAACTCCGGACAGGGGTCCAAGTGAGATACACAGAAAAAATATTCAGAATATAAATTTACCCAAATCTCTAATAGTTCAGGAGTACAGAAAACTGTCCCTGGGGACAAGTTATTCTATAGAGCTTTGATCCCCTTTCAAGCCTTACTGGTGTCCCAAGTGCAGACACCTGCATGATTTGGGTTGGATCAGCCACAGAATGATTTGGGTTGGATCAGCTTGCTCCAACCCTCCCCCGGCCATGGGCAGGGACAGCTCCCACCAAAGGGGAGGGTTCCTGAGGTGGTCCCCAGCACCGGCTGGGAACAGCAGGAGCTGCACTTGTGCTGCTCCACTGCTGAATGCCACCCTGGCAGGGGTCCCCTGGGAGAAGCTCTGCAGTGCCCAGCCCTCTCTGGCCCCAAAGCCCCACCTGCCTGACAGCAGGAGCCTTGCTGCTCCTCCCTGCCCTCAGCACAGCAGGGCTGGCTCCTCACAGGGGACCCTCAGCTGCCCCCAGGGCTCTGAGGTCACTCCAGCAGCACAGCAGGGACACAGGCTGACCCTCACTTCCAAGAGCCAGAACAGGGAAGCAGCATTATCCAGCTGGAGATCTGGCACAGAGCCCACTCTATGGATGCACTGACTCAATGGAAAATATTAAGGGAAGAAGAGAAATCCCTTGATTACAATAGATTTAAAGAGGCTGCCTGGAATGTTCTCTTCCTCCCCTCTCCTCTGCCACATGAGTAGCTTCATGTGCTGATGAGGTTTACCAGGAAGGAATGTCTTGATCCATGACAAAAGCCAGGCAGCATCTGAGGGTTTGTTCTGCAACCCTGCTGTGCCCTCCCTGCTCCCTGAGCCTCAGTCCTCAGCCCAGAGCCTTTACTCCCAACAACCCTGCAGCTAGAGTGCAAGAAAGCTCCAACACCACCAATGCCTGCCAGACACTGCAGCCTCTAATGTCCCACCCAGGAGGATGAGCACCTGCACATTCCCAGACAAAAAAATCCATCAAGAGCAGAGGGAACACCAGGCTTTCCCCTAGCTCACACCTCATTCCTTACACATCCCACTTTCCCCATCCCAGTATCTTTTATCTCCCTTTTCTTCTCGACCCATTACCTGCCTCTTTTGCCCCCTCCTTTTTCAGATAAGCCTGTCCACACTGAAGTCAGCCCTGCAGAATATTTATCTACCAGAGGCTACAAAGAGACCAATTTATTCCACATATCTCACTAAACTCTATTTCTCCATTCTTATTATAACTCCCATTTATCTCCCATTCTGGACTTTTCTGTAACCAGCCCTTTGTCTCATCTCTTTTATGAGAAATAATTTGTGTAACTCATTTTCCTGACCCATTTCTTTGAATTACAGAACTGCACCATCTTGCACAAAACTGCACCATCTTGATTTCCCCTCGGAAAATCCCTGAGACAGGGCACAGGGCACTTTTAGGGTGTTTAACCTGGAAATCAGGCTGTGCCCCAAACTGCCTGATCCAACAGCAAAACACATTCCTCCTCATCCACGATTATCTTCTCCAATTTTTCAAGTTGTTTTTAGTTTCTGTTACAGACTCCAGGAGGAACTAGTGCCTAATAAACTTGTATTTAATTTATAAATACCAATTAATAGTATTGGTGTGCTAATCCAAGTGCTGCTGATAGTCACTGCAAGGGTCAAGCCACACCTTTATCACCTTTATTCACTTTGTTTCTACGCTGGTCACAAACAACACAAGTCAGTTCCTTGTTGAGCAGAGAAGCTGAGAATGGGATAGGAGAGGCTGGGAATGCTCTGCTCCAACGCCAGGTCTTACCTGTGAGAGCCCAGGGGACGATGCATGTCCCGGTGGCGTTGCAGCAAGATTTGGGTGTCCCTTATTTATTTCATGTGCAGTGTAAGGGGATGGGGCAGGAGGACCCGGTTGTCTTGCTACTTGTGTTACCTGTGTGGAGATAAACTGTTAGTAAAACATTACATTAGTAATCAGTCTGCTGAGACTCCACTCTACATACCTAGAGAGACAAAATAATACATACTTATCTAAGTGAAACACTGCACAAGTTATTTAACTATTTATCTGATTCAGGAAAATGTGGAAGGATCAAAAAATCAGAGCACCAGCTGCAGTCACTGGTGGAAATGTGTGGGATCCCTCTGCCTTCAGGCCTGGGACCTTCAAGAGAAGCCATATCAAAAAATATTGGGATTTTGCAAGGGGATACACATTACCAGCAACAAACTAAGGGGGAAAGTTGCATATTCCCCTCCAAAAAGGAAAAATAAAGGACTGCAGAGAGGGCATGGTATCTGCAGGGCTTGCCACAAGCAAAGAATCAAACAGCAAAGCAAATCTTGCATATGTTTATCTCCTTTCTCAACTTATATTAAAAATGCTCAACAAAACACATTAAGCAAAATATTAGAAAAATGTTTTCATGGCACACAAATATTTGCTCCACTTTACTATCTCTGCTATGGAACTGCTTTAAATATATTTTAGAGAGTGGCTATAGTAAAATAAAAAAGGGGAGTCAAAGGAAAAAAAGAGTCACACAACTATTGGGTGACACCTCCAGCTGCTCAACATAATTAAATGTTGCCAGGTTGAGTTAAAATGCACATTACTGAAATTCAGCATTTGCTTCTCACTGACCTTTTCTCATTTATTTATTTGCTGAAAAGCACTACTTAATAATGGAATGGTTTGGGCTGGAAGGGTCCTTAAATCCATCCAGTGTCACCCTGCCATGTGCAGGGACACCTTCCACTGTCCCAGGCTGCTCCAAGCCCTCTCCAGCCTGGCCTTGACACCTCCAGGGATGCAGGGGCAGCCACAGCTGCTCTGGGCACCTGTGCCACGGCCTGCCCACCTCACAGGGAAGGATTTATCCCAATATCCCATCTGACATTCCCCAGTCTGAGCTAAAGGCACCTGGAGCCCACAGATCACTGGCACTGCACAGGCCAATGTGTGCATAAATGTCCCCAGCAGGGTGAAGAAGGCAGAAGGAAATTCCTGGCTCCTTTAATGGAGTATTAGCTCCAAGCTCCAAGAGAGCAGAAGTCACGGAGTTCACCATTTAAGTGCTTTTTCCAAGTCTCTTTATTGCACCCAGAGTGTCCACGCCTGTCCTTACAGCTCCTAAACCACCACAGCAGCTGCGCCAGCCCCGAAATCCCAGGAAATCACAACATGCAACAGCTCCAGGGCTTGGGAATGGGCCAGGAGCCTTCGCTCTGGGAAGATTTACAGCCCCTGAGTGCTCATCAGAGGAAAGGGTGGGTCAGTCACAGAACCTCATCCTGTGTCCCCAACTGGATCCTTCCCTTCGCCAGGGATGAATCATCTCTTTTTCGGGCTGATCTCTCTTGGCAGGTGTGCGCACGCAGCCGCGGCTGGATCACAGCCAGCCTCACAGAGAGCTCCATAAAACTTTCCACAGCCCATCCCCGAGAAAATGAAAGTCTGTCCCATGACTCCTGTGTCAACCCTGAGAGAGCTGTCATGTCAGTCATGCAGCACTCGGGGCTTAGAAGTGACTACGGATTGTGATGGATATCAAATAATGCAGTTGGGAGGGGGAGGAAGCACAGGAACCCAAACCAGAAGGAATTAATTCCTATCAACAGCCTCAGTGGCAGGCTGTGCCCGTGCCCCTCATGATTCTCCTCAAATGGCATTTGGGGAAAACAGAGGTTATTTTGTGCCAGCTGTGGGACTTCAACCACCGCCAGTTTTCACCTCCCTACTCTCAGCAGTGCAAACACTGCTCCAGCTACAGCTGGAGCCATCCAAAATCCTCTGATCCAACAGCAGCCAAGTCCACACAGGGCTTTCACAATGGGGACAGGGGCACTACCAATAACCCAGGTCACTGTGAGCACCCAGCAGTCCTCCTCCTCCTCCTCAGAAACTGCAACATGCAAATAGAATTGTGGAATAGAACCCCAGAATCACTAAGGCTGGAAAGCCCTCCAATATCATCTGTTCAACCATAAACCCAGCACTGCCAGGTCCAGCCCTAAACCACATTCCCAAGCGTCACACCCCCACACCTCCTGAACACTTCCAGGGACAGTGGCTCCAGCACTGCCTTGGAGAAAATAACCCATGCTGCAGGTTACTGAAAGACACCAAGAAACGCTCTCGTGATTGGATCTGAAATCTGGAAGCTGAACTGAGAGGAAAACTGCGGCTGCTTGAATGAGTCCGTGAGATACCCTTGTGCAGTGCAGCAAACACATGACAGACACAGGTCTGGACCTACTAAGATTGGCTTGAAAGCCTAACAAAGGCAGCAGAACAATTATTTAACAAAAATTGTACCAGCTTGATAGCTTGGCAACAGCACACTTGGAGAGCATCCTGTAGGAGCCTAACACTGATTTTCCAGGACCTCTTAAGTTTAGCCAAGTCTAGCTCAGTGCACCCAAACCAAGGACTGGTGTTCATTCCAGCAGAAGGAAAAGCACAGAAAGCCTTTCTCAGCAGCTACAGCAAGGCTGGTGTTTCCACACCTTCCTCTTTCTACAACAAATTATTTATAAATAAACTGAATTATAAGACACTGATTTTAATGTAAACAGGTAGTAAAGGAAGACAAACTTGCTGAATTTGTGTGGTTTTTTTCAGTAACTTTTAACAAAGGTAAAAGGTAGAGACTGTCTAAGCTCATCAGTCCTGGGGTCCCTGCCCCCATAGAGCCTAGGCTGTGGTTTGTTGTTTCTTAAATGGTCTGAGATGACTATGGAAGCAAATATCCTCATTAAATCTATAGGTTAAGTTGTTCTTCTAAAAATGTATGTACAAAATCACATATTAATTTGCTAGGGCATCACCTTCTATTTTCCCTGAGTAGCAAGAGCTAATTTTAGTTTTCCAGAAGCCTTAACTCTGTATTTTAAAGGAAAAAGCTAATGAAATACAAAATAAAAACTCAGTCTGCAATTCTTGCTTTTCTTTCTGAGACCTTTTACACCTTTTGGGTTTATTATCTCATACAAGTTTGGGATTACTCTTTACCCCACCCAAGTCCCTGGTTTCCCTGTGGCTGTCCTATCCCTGGCAGTGCCCAAGGCCAGGTTGGAAGGGCTTGGAGCACCCTGGGACAGTGGAAGGTGTCCCTGCCATGGCAGGGGGTGGCACTGGATGGGCTTTAAGGACCTTCCAACCCAAACCATTCCACGGTTCTAGGCTGGAGCAGGATGGGGCACTGAGCTTCCCCCCTGCACATCCCACAGCTCCGCGCAGCCGGGCAGGCAGCGCCTCGGCCTCCTGACCCAGATCCCTCCTTTGAGCACAGGGTGGCTGGAGCAGCTAATCCTCCCTAATCCCATTTCTACAGGATTCTCTTCAGTGCAGGAAGATCCCTTCAAAGGACACGAGTCATGGAACCTCTGCTGGCTGTGAAACACTCGGGGGGACCCACGGGCACCCCAGGACAGAAAACACCAGACACCCCAAGAGCGAATGACAGCCAACCCTTAGTCCTTGAAAATCTGGGACAAGGGGGCTCTTCAGCACCTCACTGCCCCATCACCTGCTTTGCCCCCAGCTGGTATGAGCTGGGCACCCTGACAGGACGTGGTACCTGCTCCAAAGGCACATGAGGACAGCAATGAACGGGCGCCTTCAGGGAGTGCTGGATCCAGCCCCGCCACAGGGCCCTGCTCCAGGCTGCACCTGACCAGGTGAGTTCTCCCCACACAAACACACCTTGTTAACCCTCACTCCCAATCAGTTCTCATCCAGAAGTCATTCACAGAAGGGTTTGGGTTGGAAGGGACCTTGAACTCATCCCATTCCACAGGCAGGGGCACCTTCCACTGGACCAGGCTGCTCGGGGTCTCAGTGCTGCTCCTCAGCTCATGAGAGTTTATCCCAGAGTAGTTTTGGTCCAAGCTTCAGCACTTCCAATCACAACATGCTACAAAAGCAGTTACAAACCTTCACCAAAACCTGCCATAACCAGTTATTTGTGCAAAGACAGGCTGTCCATGAGCACCATCATTCTTCTTATCCAATTCCAGAGCTGTGCCTTGTGCTGAATCTGAAGAGTGTGTCTGCTTCTCCTCATTAATCTCATTTCCCATAGATTCAGCCCCATTTCCCTGGGCATAGGACAGGGGTGCCTGGTGGGATCTACACCCACCTTTTGTGCAGTTCCCTTCCCATTAGAGGTCTACATCTTTCAAAAAAACTCCAACCCAAAGAACTCTGTTGAATGTATTTCCTTGAAATAATTTACAACAGAAACAGAATTTCATTCTTATGCCCCTTCTAAACTCTGCAGGTTTTGGATCTTTCAGAGGCCACACAAGTAATCACCCTTATTTCTTGCAGTGTAGAGGATTTGGAAACACCAGGCAAGAAGCAGTTTACAGGACAACCCCCAAACCTTTATGTCCAAAAGTAGCTCTGCAATAGAGCATTCTCCATTACTGATGAGGGAAAATTATTACAAGGTTAGTTCATGGAAATAATTTTTTCTAACTGTGGCTTCCTTTCAAATAATTTTACTGCTGGATTTATTTATTGAAAAACCCAAACCAACAACCCATTCAGTATAACATAACACAATAAATAAATAAATAAATAAATAAATAAATAAATAAATAAGACTTATGATGAATTTAGGTGGGTTTTTAATTTTACTGCTGGATTTATTTATTGAAAAACCCAAACCAACAACCCATTCAGTATAACATAACACAATAAATAAATAAAGATGACATGATGAATTTAGGTGGGTTTGGTTTTAATGCCAGTATGATTTCCTTGATAAAGAGGTTCTACCAAAGCCTTGTTGTGAATTTTGAGCATCTCCAAGTTCTCAGACAAACTTCATCCCACTTGGCCTCTTCCTCACCTCTGTCCAACAGGAAAATTTATCCCTCAAATTTGATTTTATTATTGGGGCTCATAGTGGAAGCCACATGATTTTCCATTCCCATTTTTGTAGCTGTGGGGAAAAAAAAGAGCTCTGGAATGTGCAACCAAGGTCCTGATAATGCATGTGGAAAGGCACACAAAGGACAATTGAATTATTTTTTCTCTCTAACTAAAAATTGGGGGTTCATCTGTGGGCTGTCCATATCTCAAGTGATTTCTGCTCCCACCCCACGCACGAAGTACGGGAACAACACGGGGGCAGCTCAGAGTCACCACGTGGTGCTCATGGACCCCAAAACTCTTCCCACACCAGCCATGCTCTGGAAAAACACATCTCTGGAAGTGATGATCCATAATCCACGTGGGATCCCACAGAGGATGGGCAAGTAAATAAAATGCTGATGGGAAAAAGCAGCCCCTGGGTACTGAGGATGCACTTGAAGGTTGGACTTGATGATCTTGGAGGCCTTTTCCAACCTTCAAGATTCTGTGATCTCACAGTGCTCTTCAAAATGCCTGTTTAATGCAAACCCAGCCCTCAAACACATGGTGCTGCTCCTTGTGTAACAAACCACTGAGACCTTTCATGAATGAATTTGTCAAGGCACTCCCATCATGTGCTTTTTCCATCCCAATTCATTTTTCCCTGGACTCCCTCTGAATCTGAAATCTGCCTGGGGCTTCAAATGGAAGCCTGAAAAGAACCCAGCCGAGAAATTTCTCTCCTTTCCCCAAAACATGAAATTTTCTCTCAAGTTTTGCATTCTCAGATCCTGGAGCTGAGATATTTCCAGCCCTGTCTTCTATTCCTGTAACATAGCAAGGAGTGGTATTTTTCTACACTGAAAAGCTATTTTAGGTCATTCTTCACAGTTACTTTTCTATTTTACATTAATTTAAATTTTTACAGTCATATTTTCCCCACAGGCATCTGCATTATATCTTGGGAGGAAAAAAATGAAAAAAAAAAATAACCTTCTTTAAAAGACTTCAGATATTTTTTAAGTGTTTTTTAAGTGTTGTATGGGGTATATAAAAGATAATACAAACTGAATTATTTATTATAAGTGTTTGTACATTTATGTTCACAGAATGGTTTGGGTTGAAAGGGACCTTAAAAACTCATCTTGTTCCATGACCAGGGACACCTTCCACTGTCCCAGGGTGCTCCAAGCCCTGTCCAGCCTGGCCTTGGGCACTGCCAGGGATCCAGGGGCAGCCAGAGCTGCTCTGGGCAAGAGATGCTCCAGCCCCAGGTGCCCCCAGGGAGCCAGAGCCAAGAACCCATCCCCAGTCACTCCTGCAAACAGAAAAGGAGAAAACCTTGCACAGCAGCTTATGTTTTTCTATAAGCAGCTTATGTTTCTGCACAAAACGTAGTGAATTTATCCCATCTACAGCTCTTCTTCCTGTTTTCCAAATAATTAAAAGAGCAGCTTAAAAGCAGGGTTTTTTGGCATTAAAAATATTTGCACTATCCCAACCAGCAAAATATGACTTTCCCAGGGCTGTGCTGATTTAGCAAAGCTTATAAATAACCCTGGGCTTCCAGCTATTGCCATTGGAAAAAAAGAAATAGATACAAGGAAAAGACTATCATGTTCTCAAATAAACATTGCTGTTTCTAAGCTAAATTTATACAATAATCAATATTCTATATTAGCAATCATCTAGGACAGCAAGCCAAAGGCCTACCCTAAATATTCTATTGACTATCAAAATATTTCTTCCTCTGTGCAATGGAATGTTTCATGTGAAAACAAATCTTTCTTGATTATTTTTTTCATAAGAAGGTATTAGAAATGTGAAGCCACTAGTACACAAAAAAATCAGTCTGTGAGATGCAGGGGACAGGAGAGGGATGGAGCCACCCAAGTGAAAATATGGCCAAAATACTGTCATTCCAGTGACACCCTCCCACTGGGAGAGGAGGAAAACCCACTCTCCAATGTGCTGAATAAAACTAGAGACACTTAAAAATAGCAATGGACCCACACGTCTTTCAAAGATTTCTCCCTTTCTTGCTCCTATGCAACTAAAAAGATTCTTCATAAAATCACAGAATTATTAAGGTTGGAAAAAACCTCCAAGATCAAGTCCAACATTCCACCAATATGCCAGTGCCCACCCAACGCCTGTCCCCAGGTGCCACATCCACACATCTTCTGGACACTTCAAGGGATGTGACTCCACCACTGCTCTGGGCAGCTGTGCCCATGTCTGACCGCGCTTTCAGCAAAGAGATTTTCCCAACACCCAGTGGGAGAGGTTCACATGGCACAACTTGAGGCTGTGTCCCCTTGTGCTGTCCTTGTTCCCTGGGAGCAGAGCCCGACTTCCCCTGGCTGCACTCTCCTGCCAGGGAGCTGCGGAGAGCCAGAGGGTCCTCCCTTCTGTTCCTACTCACACGCCACCACAAGAGTCTTTTTGAGCACTATTATTTCAGGGGCAGAAGGGAGCTGTATTTCCCCCCCGTGTGACCTGTGGCTGCCCTGGGGCTCTGCCCAGCCCCGGCCCCGATACTCACAGTGCTGTACACGGCCGAGACGGTCGGGGTGAAGATCCGATCCTCCAGGGGCTGCTGGACAGGACCTCGGGGGATTCTGCAACACAGCCAGTCAAGGAAAGCAGCGTGGAAGGCAGGGCTGTGCCCGGGGACCCCGCCAGGACACCCACCCTGGAACCACAGCCTGGCAGCTCCAAGCCCTGGGATGTGCCGGGCTCCAGGGGCAGCTGTCCCACCCTAGGACCGAGGGAAGCAACACAAACTCATCTCTGAATAATCCACAAAACCTGGGGCCTGTGGAGAGCCCCCAGCTCTGCTTCTGTTTGAAAGGGAAAAAGGCCCGGAGGCAGAAGCCCTCGGCATTCAGCTCAAACCCTGCGGGTCAGCAGGGCACTGGCGGACAATGGCAGCTGCTGTTCTGCCAACCACGCAGCAATCCTGCTGGAATTGTTTCCTTGTTTGCCTCTCTTCACCCAGTGACTCCCTTCCTCATCCGCCCACCAAAAGAAAGGGCTGGCAGAGGGATGGGAGGTTTCCAGGAGCTGCTGCAGGGTGACTTAAAGGCAAATTGCAAGAGTTTTCTTAATTGTAAAGGCATTGTGGAAATCTAAGGGGGGGGGGGGCGGGGGGGAATGGAAAAAAAACTATGCACAAAAAACCTATACACAAAAAACCCTCACAACAGAATCTGGTTTATTTGTGGAATAAAATGGGGGGATACAGGGATCCAAAAGAATAAAAAAGCCTGACTTGGGTAACACCTTGTGGCCTCACACAGATCTAGACAATACCCAATGCTCACTGTCATGGAAAAGGCACTTGCTGGAAAATTTTCCTAAATGCCATAATCGAACTTCACCTTTTTGCTGTTTATATTTTACACACCAAAATTTCATGGGAAACGAGAACAGCTCTATTGACTGAGGTTCTTCTACATATGGAAGGTCACAGACCTCACATGTTAACACACTTAAAAAGAAAATAGAGTAATTAAAACACTTCTTAATTTTATTCTAACAAGGAAAAACACATTGCTAAGTTAAATTCTGAGCCCAGATTAGTTTGAGTCAAGATCTCAAGAGACTCTTTGCACTCCCAGTTTGAGCCCCAGATTAATGCTGCTGCCCAAAGCCTTGCAGGGACCAACACCACAGTGACAGGACAGACTCTGACAGTGCTGACACAACTCAACAGCCACCCAAGCTCCACAACCCCAACTATTCCCCCTAAAATGGACCAAATATTAAGGCTGAAGTAAGGGCTGCTCAGACACAACCTGCTCTGCCCCTGCCCACTGCTCACAGCACGTTCCAGCTGGACCAGCTCCTCCTCCAGCAGCACTGAGGCAAATTTACAGCATCAGACACACACAGAGTTAAATTTACAGCCTTGCTCTTCTCTGTCTCTGAACTCGTTACTAAAAAGCTCCTCCTCACCAAACAGGCTCAGAAGTTGCTCTAAAACTTCTCAGTTTTGTTATATATTCAGTGTTTGAGCACCAAACACAATAAAAAGGTGCTTGATGGGAATAGGCTGGGAAGAGCCCAGCCCTGACCTTTGCAGGGAGGCCCCAGCCTGTCACCGTGGCAGGTGAAGGGGACAGCCCAGGGCCACCTCCAGGGCAGGAGAACCAGGACCAGGATCTGGTCCCACTGGTGCCCAGGCTGGTGCTCATTCACCCTACATCTCTTTTTGTCTTTTTTTAATGATGGCAAGAATTTGTTAGCAGGGTCTAAAGCTCATCTGCACTTAGCTCATCTGCCAGCTCAGGCCCAAGTGGTGTCATTTGAGAAACAGAGAGGTTTTTAACAACCAAATGGGACTTAAAACTCTGACTCAGCCAAACAACAGTAAGATTTGTCACAAACTTCAAGAGAGTCACTCCCAGCCTTCATCGCAAAGATCTTGCGTTCACCCCCAAGTTTTGGAAAACAACAACAAAAAAGCCAAAATCTGGGACAGAAGGATTAAAAACACACTGGAAGATGGAATGAAAACCCAAATTTCCTGCTGTAGCACCACTCCCTCTCCCCAAGAACATCCCTATGACAGCCCAAGGCCCAGGATGGAGCTGCCCCCCTTGTGTCACAGCTGAGATTTCCCTCCTCCAGGCACTCCTGACAATTCACTGAAGCAATCGCTGCTTCAAAAGGGATCATTCCTGAGTTTGGAAAAACAGTTTCATCCCTGACAAGGTTGGGATTTATTTTCTTATTTTAGAACTTATATAAGTCAGGAGGAAATAATCTCCTTTGAGCAGAGCAACTGCTCTTTTTGCACCCAGGAAGAGCTGCCTGAAGGAAGGAGCAGTTTAGATGGATTTGCAGAGTTTGGAGTCACTGTTTAAGATCTCTCCAAGGAAGGGATGATTCTCATCAGATCCAGAATAAGCCTTCTAAGTCCTTTTTACAAAAGGATTTGACCTGGACACAAGACTGATAGCAACAAAATGCCTCAAACTCCACTAAGCCTTAATGAAATAATGGTTGGAGAAAGTGATTATTTCCAGCATCCAACTTGTGGCATCCACAGACCGACTCTGTGCAAGAAGTTGGGCAGGTGGAGCTGGACTAGTGGAGAGATTCCAGCTTCCCTGAAAGAAGCTGGGCAAGTGGAAAGGCTTCTGGTTCCCACCAAGCCTCTTGGAGCTTGTTCCTGCTCCCAGTGGAAATCACCACCTTCCCTCTCCCTCCACCTGCCAAAGGAGCTGTCCTGGGATAACAGCTGCTGCTACCGGGGGAGAAGCGAGCCAGGTGACAGCAAAGTCCATCACAACTTGTGCTGATGAGGCTCTTCTAGGAAAGGGTTAAGTGACAGCATGGGTACTCCACCAAGGGAGGTGAACGGGTCAGGGCAGGCAGGTGGGAAGCAGAACCTCATCCAGCAGCATCATTCCATCCACATGCACATCCACACCCACACCACCCCCAGGGCTCACTCATCTGCTCTCACACACAGATTTTGGTGCCACTGGGGCTGCACATCCCAAAATGCAGCACAAGCCTTGGGATCACTGCCTTCAGGCTGCCCCAGCGCAGCCAGGCAAGTGCAGGAGTGAGAGCCCAGCCTCACTGCAGTGCTGGATTCACCACAGCCAGGATGCCCTAATTCAGTAATTCACTAATTCAGGCAGCTCCTTTGTGTTACTGCCCTGCCGTGCTGAGATCCAGTTCAGGAGCACCCTGTGCCCTCCCTCTTCCTCCCCCTCCTCCTCCCCTATATCCTGCCACCCACATCACTGGTTTGGGCAACTATGCTCTGAAATCATCCAGGAGGGTGGGAAGGGAGAGGGAGTGGGGGAAAAGCAAAGAAAGTCCAAACCTCACACAGTTTTCACAGCTCCTTCCACAGGGAGAAAAGATGAGGAGAGCAATGAAGCAGAAGAGCAGGAGCAAGGAGACCCTGTTAAATCCAAGAAGAATCTCTTAAAGCACCATCAGGTGGTAAAGTAGAACTGCAGTCTCTGCTTTGCTCGTGTCAGGCTGAACAACTAACTCTTCAGAGCTCTCCCTGCTCCATCAGCATCATGCCAGGATCTGGGAGAAGGATGGCAACCCTGGCAGTATCAGTGCTGGATTCTCCTCGTCGCTGTTCAGGGCTCATTAACTCATGAAATATATATCTAAAATCTCACCTAAGTGAGATACTTCTGGCAGATTCATAAATGCAGGCACAGATGCAATGGGTGTTCCACCTAGTCCCCATCTGGCTGCAGCAGTGATTACAAGCTGGGGAATTTCGGGAGCTATTATAGACCCAGTGGGAGAAGGAATGCTGGCTGGAAACCACACTGAATTTTTCTGGAAACCAAATATCTCCCTAAAAAGAGGAGGATCTCTGTTAATTAGACAGCCATGGCCACACTCCGAGGAGAGGGGAATATTTGACTGCTCTGTAAAGTGATTAAGGAAAAAAAAATCCAGCCTGGAGCTGCTGGAGCAATCAGTGACACTGCCAAATGCTGAGTGAAATGACAGTCAGCAGGAATTCCTAGCAGAAATCTCCTCCTCCTATCACATTTCTCTGCTTGTTCCAATCATACTACAGAGCTGCGATTCTGCGAGATTTCTGTGTGCCGTTAGAGACCTGGAAACACACACCAAAACCAGCCCTTCCAGCAGGAATTTGTACAGCTTTCTCTGCTCCACCAGAGATTGCAGGAAGACAGAGAGAACATTATTCCATTTTCTCCCAAAATGGATTAATTTTCCCTCAAATGGTGCTTTTCACCTAAGCTCATTTCAGCAACTAGCAACCATTTTACCCCAAGCACTGCTGACCTCCCCTCCCCTTCCAGCTCACAGCTCTGAGGAAGCACCTCTTCCCAGGAATAAAAATACCCGTGGTACTCACAGGCACCTATGCAAACACCTTACACAAAACCATTCCAGAACTCCTCATTTTCATCCCTGCCCAGAAATGGAGCCAGTCTCCCACTGGCTTCCCCAGGGTTATGTAATCCCCACACATGTCCCCACTTGTACTGAAACTGTGCATTAAAAATTCCAAGGAAAAACCGTCAAGCAAGATTACAGAAGGGCAAGAAACCACACAAAATTTGAGCATTTCCTTCAGCTTTTTGGAGCAAGGAATCTATAAAACCCAAGCATGCATGGATGTGACAGCAGGGAGCTTTCCAGGAGTGTGTTTCTCCTCTGCAGCCTCTTCTCTATTCACCATACAATTAAAATGCAGGAGGTGAACATCCCAACAACAGCAACACTTCACTGAGCCGGCTGGGTAACACAAGGCTCTGAAAAGGTTCAAAGGGAAAAGCTCTGCCAGTCACAGCAGCTGGAACTTCCCTGGCATCACCCCATCCTCCCCAGCTCCACCATCCTCCTCTCGCACGGCCAAGCCTTTTGTACGGCGTGCTCAGTCCTACCTGGCAGCCAGCTCCAGCAGTGAGATCTAGAGAGCTCTGGCAGGGAGATCCTGGGAGCTCTGGCAGGGAGATCCCAGAGAGCTCTGTCAGAGAGATTTCGGAGAGCTCTGGCAGGGAGATCCTGGGAGCTCTAGCAGGGAGATTTCAGAGAGCTCTGGCAGGGAGATCCTGGGAGCTCTGGCAGGGAGATCCCAGAGAGCTCTGGCAGGGAGATCCTGGAGAGCTCCAGCAGGGAGATTTCAGAGAGCTCTGTCAGGAAGATCCTGGAGAGCTCTGGCAGGGAGATCCTGGAGCGCTCCGGCAGGGAGATTTCAGAGACCTCTGTCAGAGAGATTTCAGAGAGCTCTGGCAGGAAGATCCCGGATCCTGGGAGCTCTGGCAGGGAGATCCTGGGAGCTCTGGCAGGGAGATTTCAGAGAGCTCTGTCAGGAAGATCCTGGAGAGCTCTGGCAGGGAGATCCTGGAGCGCTCCGGCAGGGAGATTTCAGAGACCTCTGTCAGAGAGATTTCAGAGAGCTCTGGCAGGAAGATCCCAGAGAGCTCTGTCAGGAAGATCCCAGAGAGCTCTGTCAGGAAGATCTGGAGAGCTCCGGCAGGGAGATTTCAGAGAGCTCTGTCAGGAAGATCCTGGAGAGCTCTGGCAGGGAGATCCTGGAGAGCTCTGGCAGGGAGACTTCGGAGAGCTGTGGCCGTGAGCCGGCTCAGCGCCGTGTCCTCTCCCCGCATCCATCAGCGAAGCCCATGGCTACATCCCCTGACAGCCACATCCCCTCCCAGCCACATCCCATCCGTGCCACGCCGGGCTGGCTCCGGAGCTCTTCCTGCCCATCCCCACGCAGGCAGAGCCTGAGCTCTTAAAGAGGCAGCACGGGCACCTCTTTGGTGGTGGGGTTCGGCACCGAGCCCTGCAGCCCTGCTGCCATCTCGCTGCTTCCCTGACTTCTGTGCCGTGCCACGAGGAAAAGGGATGGGAGGCAGCACCATGCTCCTCTCAGCCAGTTGATAGGGGATAATAATCAAGCCAAGCTCATAAAGGAAAGGGTAAGGGAGAAAGATGAACTCCCCCACAGCACAGAGTGGTTTGGAAAGCTGCACGGCAATGAATGAGGAGCTCAAAATGCATCAGTGCTCCCTATCAGAAGAATTAAATCTCAGCACAAACTCCTCAGCAGGAAATTTTGCAGCTTGTTTCTCCTCAGCTTTCATCCTGCTACTCCCAAATGTAGCACCACAAACTCCTTTACTTAGCAACTACTTCAGCAATCAATTTTCCCTTCAAAATCAATCCCTCTTTTGACAGATCACGTTTCAGAAGCCCGAGGAAGGAATGCTGGTAAAGCAAACTACAGCCTTTAGAAGACAAAATAACAACAAAATCCCAAAGCAAACTCCACCAAATGACACATTATCTAGGAAAAATTAAAATATATAAGATCAAAACAGTGTCATCATCTCTCCATGCTGAAATGTGACAACCAAACTGACTTCTTCCAAGGAAAAATAAAATTCAGGTTACAAAGCAAGTACTCCAAACTTAGGGAAAGGCAGGATTGATGTTGCCTGGGTGACCATAATTGAATCCTCCTGTGTATCTGCAGAATCCAGCCCCTAATTACAGAAGCCCATGCTGATTTCCCCCATTCCCAGTCACTTTCACGTTTTCAGCTCTTACAGGACTCAGGCACCCTGACCCTTCACAGCTGAGCTGCTCTTGCTCATAACAGATAAGAAATAATTAATATTACAAAAATCAAGACCAACATAACTCAAGGACTTTGTAAAACATTTGAAGACCCCACCTAATAAAATGCTGACCCTCCCTAACTACTCCCTGCTTCCATCCAACGGCATATCCCATCTCCCTTCCTTGCAGAGATCACATTTTATTTTAGGATGTGTTTGGGTGGGGTTTTTTGTCTGTTCAGGGGGTTTTTTGCTAGTGGATTCCCGACAAGGGGATCAGGCCTTTTGGCTGAGTCTCAAGGAATGAGGTGGCCTCTGTATGAAAAGAGTGCTTTTATTTCCGTTTTCTCAGCTGGATGAAACTGCTCTTGCACAATGTGATGGGATGTCAAAACAAAGCACAATTCTGAGCCCTGACTATATCACAGGTCAGGCTCCAGTGGGGCACTGGTGTTTCAGTGTTTGGTATTTCTTGTTACTATACCAGGGAAAAACAAGCACAACTTTTTGCTGGCATGAGCACTCAGGAATACGGTCACAGTTAAGAGCTGCAGGTGAGGAATTCCTTAAAAGCCCATGGCAGCTTTACACCAATAATTAATTCTGGTCTAAGGACTATTTCTGGCAAGTCAAATGTTTTAAAAACAAAGGAACACAATAAAAAGTGTTTGCAAAGTGGCAAAAATGGGGTTCATGGTTTTAAAGTACTGAGATTTTTAATAGAGCACTACATCACCCCTGTCAAGAGATGCAAACCTTCAGGGTCTGCCACTTTCCAGAATGACTTATCCCCAGAAGGATCTGATGACAAAAGCCATTATTAAGCTTGTTTCAACATTTTATGGCCCAGTGTAAAGCTCCTTGGTGCCACATGTGTAGTCAATGTTCACAGCCCAACTGCCATTTATCAGACATATAAATTTTAAGTGGATCAATGAAGTGTTTGTACAAACAACCTCTTTAATACTTCACGTGTTTTGTGTATTAAACTGCATCACTGAACTCTCTTTAAATTCTTGTTTATCGGCTATTTTATACTTGGAACAAAACCTTAAATAAGGTATTTATCTTCTCCTTTTGTACCAGAAATGCACTTGCATAAATATTGTTGATGTTTCACCACTCCTTTATTGACTCGTTCAAAGCCCCTGACTGCAGGACTCATTCCTTGGTCCCCAACTGAACTCTGAGATGATAACTGGAAGTTATCATCCTGTCCATCCCTCTGCATTAAGTGCTCCTCATTAAACCATCCTCCCCAAGCTCTGTCTGGATCCAAATGTTACAGTGAGGCTTTCCCTGCTTATCCCAGCTTAGTCCATGCTCTAAATGAACATGCTCCTCATAACAAAACTTGCCTCAAATACACCTTGAGCTTTTTACCTAATTATGTATCATTAATCTCAGCATCAGCTTCCAAATAATCCCAAACACTGCCTTTCCCTGCTGTCTGCCACACAATGCACGGAGCTGAATGGGAACAGGGAGAGCTTTCCAAAGAGAAGGGGCACACAAATCCCCATGGGAAAAGCTTTCCAGGGCTGAAAACTGCAGCTTGGAAGGAAACTGTGACCTTCAAAAGCTCACTGAACAGCGTGCTGTCCCTCTCCTGCCCCCAGCATGCTGCTGCTGCTCAGACTCCTGCTCCTCTCCCTGCGGGAGTCCCGCCGTGTTTCGGCAATCTGCGGATGCGGGCGCTGGCACGTCCGACTGCACATACCTAATTATGTATCATTAATCTCAGCATCAGCTTCCAAATAATCCCAAACACTGCCTTTCCCTGCTGTCTGCCACACAATGCACGGAGCTGAATGGGAACAGGGAGAGCTTTCCAAAGAGAAGGGGCACACAAATCCCCATGGGAAAAGCTTTCCAGGGCTGAAAACTGCAGCTTGGAAGGAAACTGTGACCTTCAAAAGCTCACTGAACAGCGTGCTGTCCCTCTCCTGCCCCCAGCATGCTGCTGCTGCTCAGACTCCTGCTCCTCTCCCTGCGGGAGTCCCGCTGGCACGTCCGACTGCACGGCCCAGGGCAGGGGCAGAGCCCACCTGGCACATGCCCAGCCCCTCAGTCTGAGCAGCCACTGCAGCAGCCACAGCCACAGTGCACATCCTGTTTGTACCCGAGCATGTCTCCAAGTCCTCCAGCTTACAGCCCTTTAAATATCCATTCCACAAAACACCCCGGGATCCCAGACTGGTTTGGGTTCTGAGGGTCCTCACAGCTCAGCCAGTCCCACCTTCCACTATCCCAGGTCACTTCCAAGCCCCGTCCAGCCTGGACACTTCAAGGGATGAAGCAGCCCCACCTGCCCTGGGCATCCTGTGCCAGGGCCTGCCCATCCTCACAAGGAAGAGTTTCTGCCCAGTATCCCCTCTATCCTTGCCCTCTGGCAGTGGGAGGCCATTCCCCTTTGTCCTGTCGGTATCTGCCTGGATAAAAACCCCTTTTCCCTCATCCTTCCCTTTCGTCTTTGGTCCACGTGTGATAATCTCACAGCCAAACCAAACAGGAATGCCAAAGGAAAGCTGGGGGCTAGGGGGAAAGTAACAAAAAAAATCCCTTTGTTGCAAATTATCTGTATTCCCAGCATCCTACTGATTCCACGTTGCTTTCAAACACAAACCAGCAATATTGGGAGCACCAGCTGCAATAGTTCCACCTGCAGACAAGCACCTAATTAGCCAGAGCTCATTACTTCCAGGCTCAGTTTTGCATCTCTAAATTACCCAGCACTGAGACAGCTCACCCGCACTAAATCACCCCAGACCTCGCCTCACCCCCACATCTCCTCCCGGGGGCTGGCAAAACCCCAATCAATTCTTCTGCCCGATACAAATGTGTTTCTAAGGGCAACCTGATTTTGTTAGTTCGTCTCTGTCTCCCTCCACTGCAACCTCAGCATGCAGGCAAACTGGCTATTTTCAGCTGAGACCTGGAGAGGTTGTTTGGGGTGGAAGAAACTGTGTCTAAGCCCTGCTAATCCTGCTGGGATTCTCCTTGAGGAGGGTGTGGGTGGGGGACAGGTCTGGAGGTGACACACGGAGTATTTCTGTAACTCTGAACTTTGAGATGTATTTTCAACGCTCCCAGAAGTGTTCACAGCACAGCCTGAATAAGGTTAAATCCAGGTTTCAACCCAGCTGTGAAATATTAATAATTACCAAAATAAAGCCATGGAGGTTTCATGGGTGGTGCCTGTGCCACCTCAGGAACAAGGTGAACAGCGTGCCAGGAGAGCATCTCTTGCCCAGCTACAGACAACTTCTCGCCAGCTGACTTGTCCTCTTTCCTCCAAAAAACACTAGCTACTTCCATACTTTTTCAATTCACATTTTATTCTCAAAATATCTGGACTCTTCTAAGAAATGAAAAAGTCAATACATCTCATCAGCTCCCTTTAGCTGGAAATCGTGGCATTGCCACAGAGAGGCAACGGCATCACAGGGAATGTGCCAATGAAGCCTTGAAATTCCATTAATTTTAGGAGGGTTATTTATGACTGTACTTGTCCATGTTAATTGAAACTCCCATTAGGCTGCAGAAAACAGGCAGTGCTCAGGAGCCTGGAGCAGCCCTATTTGTCTTCCAAGAGCTCCTGCTGCTCCAAGTGATTCCTCATGGATCTCTAGCCACAACCCGGGGACAGGCACCTTATAAAGGGCCTAAAATATTAAGGTGGAAGAAAAAGACTCAACAAGGTGAGTTCTGGAGGCTCCAGCTAAATTCTGGACAATTGTCTCTAAGTTACAGAGGACTATGATGGGCCAACATCCCATGGAGATATTCCAGATGAGGCCTGAACTCCAAAATGCACCCAATGAATTGGAAGCAGAGCTGTTTTACACCAGCAGCACGCACACCCAGCCAGCTCAGAACAGCCTGGCTCCAAAAACAGCCCCAAAATCCCAGCCAGGGCAATGCCAGGAAGCTGGGCTCATGCTATGTGATATAGGGCTAAATACCTCCTAAAATTCCATGAAATTACTATGGATCTCTGTTGGAGCTGTGCTGCTCTCAGCAATGATTAAGCTTTTATTTGCTTTCTGCCCAAGGAGAAAGCCAAGGCATGGCAATGAAGGATTTTGGTGCTGCTGCTTTTTACATCCATATATTAAAGGCAAACCTGGATTTTTGTTTGTCATCTTAAGGTCTACACCAAGACATCATTTCCCATTTCCTTACTTCTTAAAACAAGTACCAAGTGATCAAAACACAGAGTCAGAGCAGTCAGAGTGTGTTTGTAAGGATCCTACAATGTGTAAATGCACCTTTACAGGTGATTCAGGCATATAAAGCAGGGATAGAAAACCTGCATTTCCCTGTTGTTGTTTCAGAGGAGCTGCACTTTCCCAGGCACAGCCATGTGTGGGAACAAATCACATCCAACACACCCTAGGTAAGATCATTGTCACCCTGCTACCAGAGTTGGGGTGACTTTCTTGGAGAACCATTTCCAGCTGTCTGGGAGGTCTGTGGGTCAAGAAACCACTGAGGTTTCCAAAACAGCAGGACAATGTGAAAGGAAATCATGGAATGGGTGAGGTTGGAAGGGACCTTAAAGATCATCCAGTTTCACCCCCTGTCATGGGCAGGGACACCTTCCACTATCCCAGGTTGCTCCAAGCTCCATCCAACCTGGCCCTGGACACTTCCAGGGATCCAGGGGCAGCCACAACAAACTGTGCCAGGGCCATGCCACCCTCACATGGTGGAATTTCTTATGTTTATCTTCCCTGAATTTCTCCTCTTTCAGTTTGAACCCATAACTCCTTATCTCTATAATTATCCTTATCACTACAGTTCCTGATGAAATTTTAAACTCTTCCCTCCTTATGACACAGCAACTTCCTGTTACTCAGTCCCTCCCCTCAAACTTTCATTGTGCCTTTTAAAACTCCAAATCCAGCCCTTGCTTCCTTTCAGGGGATGAGCTGATTGGGAAAGAAAGCAACTGCAGCAGCTGGATGCTCTCAGACCTATCCCTAGGCAGTTCCTAGCAGAAATGAGGGAACAGCCAAGCCTCTGCTCCCAAGGCTCCTGAGGGCAAGGGTAGGCACCCATGGCACCTAGAAGTTGTCAGGTGGCATCAGAGGAAAATTACTGTCAGGAAGGTGTAATCCAAAGGGCAGGATCCTGCAGGCAGGGACCACGAGGAGATGGAGGATTAAGCTGTCACCCGGGGAAAGGCTGCCCCATAAAATGCTCCTGGTGTAGATTCCCTAAGCACATCCCTGCACAGGACTGTGGGGATGCAGTAACCCCAGAAGCAGCTGCCGAGGCAGACCTGAACATAACCTAGTGACCCCAAACATTAGAACCATGGAATCATTAAGGTTGAAAGAGTCCCCCAAGATCACAGAGCCCAACCACTAACCCAGCACTGCCATGTTCACCATTAACCATGTCCCCAAGGGCCACATCCACACATTTTTTGAACACTTCCAGAACTGGGGACTCCACCACTGCACTGAGCAGCCTGTGCCAGTGCCTGACCACCCTTTCAGCAAAGAGATTTTCCCAGTATCCAACCTGAACTTGCCCTGGTTTCCTCTCCTCCTGTCCCTTGTCCCCTGGGAACAGAGTCTGACGCCCCTCCAGCTGCACCCTCCTGTCAGGGAGTTCTGGAGAGTCAGCTGGGGCTGGGCTCTTTCTCCAGGCAGCACTGACAGAACCAGAGGACACAGCCTTAAGCTGCATCAAGGGAAATTTAGATTGGATATTAGGAAAAGTTTTTTACAGAAAGAGTGATAAAATATTGGAATGGTCTGCCTGGGGAGGTGGTGGAGTCACCATCCCTGGAGGTGTTTAACAAAGCCTGGATGTGGCACTGGGTGCCAGGGTTTAGGTGAGGTGTCAGGGCTGGGCTGGACTCGATGATTTTAAGGTCTCTTCCAACCCAGGGATTCTGTGATTTGGTGATTCTGTGATTCCCATAGGAGATGGTAACAGTCTAAACCTTCAGTACCTGAATTCACAGCATGAGAACCACCAGCTTCACAAATCAGGCAAGTCTGGGAGGACTTAATCAGAGGATGGAGGTTTGATGGACTGGGGAAGGAGGAGCAGGTACACACCCTCAGGAACGAGCTGAGGCAGTGCTGTGCTAGACCATAACCACGTATCTACCTAAGCAATGCTCTGACTGGAGGCCACAAGGGGGTTTTTGAAGGTGCTGTTCCCCACACCCATGTGCATCTCTTCTAGGAGCACAATCCACTCTGAAAGCAGCAGCTCACTTGTCTGGAAGCACAAGGGATAAAAAGACCTCAGTAAGATAAAGGTAATAACAAACAGCTTTTAGTTTTGCCCTTCCCAATTACAGAAAAGCCACCAGGCCATCCTTGGTGCACCATCCCCCAGGGACTGACCAGACTTGACCACAGCAGCAATGGACAATCTGAAGGCTGCAAATACAGATACAAATGTTAAAATCACCCAAATGAGTAAGTAACAGGCTTTCAGCTGACCAGAGACAGTGACATGTCTTCTAAAATTATTCTTGCAGTTGGCAGCAGCTGCTAAATCACTTTCTGTGCTCTGAGACAACCCAAACATCTGCACATTCTCACAAAGGTCTCCTATAGAAAATGCTGGAGGGGCAGCAGCTCCTGGCTCAGCTGCTCCAGACTGGGCTTGGAGCAACCTGGGACAGTGGAAGGTGTCCCTGCCTGTGGCAGGGGGTGGCACTGGATGAGATTTAAGGTCCCTCCCAGCTCAAACTATTCTGGGTTTCTATATAACCCACGAACTTGATTTAAACAGGAGAAACCTTCATGATTCCTGATGAAGAAGCTTTTCCAGACATTCTCACATCCCCAAATAATTAGCATTTTAGTGGCAGTTCACAAGCCTAAATAGCTCAGCTGCTTCTTTTAATTAGAAGATTTTTATGCAATTATTGCACCCCTGCTATTCCCTGAAATGAGACAAAGCTCTGAAGCTCCCCTGCCACCAAAATACTTATTTTGGGGCCCTGACAAAAAAAAATCCCTTTTAGTGTCAGCCAGCAGACTGCCTACCTCTACAACACCACTTCACCTTGCTGTCTTCCAACACAAAAAATTCTCATTTGTCTACTCAAGTAAAATGAATGTAAAAAATAATATTAATTCTAACAACAACAATAATAGTAATAATTTATTGTGCAAGTGACTGAAGTCAGTGTCTGTTACTACTTTACACGGCTCTTACATTGTGCATCTCAAGCTTTGAAAACACAAGGGACAATCCTGAATCACAACCAGAAAAAGCTGGGGAAAAGCCCAAGTTCTCCATCCTGCAATTCCTCCATCCATCCATGCCTGGGTGGCCAGGTAGGGAAAGAAACAGAGACTTCAAAGGTGCTGCAAGCTGTAGATCTAAAAGTTGATCTTCCCCTTGCATCCTCCACCTCCACAGAGCATTGTTTAGAAAGCTTCTGGAGCACTGTTAATTAGAGGGGCAAGGGGGAATAATTCCAGGTCACGGGGTAGCCCCAGTGCCCCTGGGAAAAGGGAAGAAAACCAAGGCATGGTTCCCTGAGGGCACAGTGCTTCCCTTGCCCCTGCCACAGGTCAGCTTCCATGGGATCCTAAACCTACCTCACTGCCAAACATTGGCACCCACAGCTTCTGCCAGCTCCCTCAGCAAAGACTAATGTTCCTCAGAAAGGACTAAGGATCACAAGATTCCTCAGTGAACCAGCTCAGCCTGGTGATTCAAGAGAAAAGTATTTTTTTTCCTTGGCTGGGTGAAGTTTTCCATGGATTCTGTGAACTGATTTAAATCACCAAACACTCACATGATCATCACATCTGAGACCAGGGTGCACACAGCCCAGTCAGCAAAGGCAGATCCACCCTTCCCACTGCAGCTCAGAGGGACATCTCTAATCCCAACATGAAACCACATCCATGAAAGCACCCCCAGAACATCCCAAACCCCACACTGTGAACCAGAGGCTGGTGCCTTTCTCAGCCGGGCAGAGCTCCCCGTCCTGCTCTGTGGCTTTGCCTCTTTTGCATTCCAATGGAGGCACTGGGTATGGCTGCACACCAGGCTCTGCCTACACACCAGCTCTTCCCTTCTTCTCTTCTCCTGGGTTTCCACACCTCCACTACAGTCCTGCTGGAGCCAGGAGACTGCCCTGAGGGGCCCAAGTAGATTCTGAAGCTATGAGAAAGGAAGTAAAGCAATGGGCATGTTCACAGCAGCTGGTGTCACAAGGAGCCCTGTGATTCTCCAAGATTATTTTAGTCCTTCATGTGAGATGGCAGGGAGGTGAATCTTGGTAGGATGTGGTTTATTCCTGAGGGATGGGGTCTGTCTAGGTGAAGGGAAGTGGTGCAGAGCAAATGAGCAAGAACCAACACAGACACCACAAGGACCACTTGAGCCTCAAGGCAATTCAGTCCTCAGGACAGGACACAAAACTTGTCATGCATTTACCAAGGAAAAAATAAGGACATGGGGAAAGCAACACTTTATCTGAGAACAGATTTCCCACTGCTTCCCTTCAACACTGAGATTGTTCTCTATGCTATCACCTGATTTGAATCCTTCTAATTTTTTAATGAGCAGTTCATTTCAGTGCCATTAATTCATTAGCACACTGAAGCTTTCAGATGTTTTACATACCACCTTGAACATGTCAACTCTTGCCTTCTCTGGAAAGACATTTTGGGAAGGGCACCCCTCCATCTGGAGCCGTGTCCAGCAGTGCACAACCCCATCCCATTCTGTGGAATGAGTCCAAATCCTGCAGCTCCACCCCTGCAAATGCTCCAGTATCATTTTAAAAAATCACCCCAATGCTATGGTCACAAGCCAAGCTGCAATGGATATTTGGGATCTGTCCCCCTGGGATCTGTCCCTCCACAGCCCCCTGAGCAAACAGCAGTGCAGTATCACCCACGTGATGACTGTAACACAGGAGGGGGTTTGGAAGGGAGAATTCTGAGGGAAGACAAGTTTATGCAGGGGTCAGGCTGCAATTCCACATCATCTGCTTTAAATTGCTCCTTTTTCTGGTTTAGGGATTAAGCACTGTGGGGAAGGAGATCACCAGCACTGGGAACAGGGAGCAAGGAGAGATCACAGACAGGGTCCAGCCTGGAGCTCATGATTTATCCCAGCTCCCACCTCTTAGTGCACTGGAAGGAACAGTATTTATAGGAAGTGACACTAAATGGAGCACTGAGCACTAATTTACATCCAGAGAATCTTTTCAATGGACATGACAAGAAAAAACCAGTAAACACTGGAAAAAAGTAACATCAAGGAATCTACCATTGACATCTAGGCATGAAGGTCTTGTAATTCAAGATATGGGGCATTCCCACTTGGCACAAGGAGCTACAGGGCACTTGTCTCTATGTAGGCAGTTCCCTCCAGCCATCTAAAGACTTCAAAGCAGAAGGGAGGGGAGGGAGGAGGTGACCACTTGTGCTTAACTATAAAGTTCTTCAGCAAAAATTCATTAAGTTTTTAGCCTAATGGAACTTGAGACAGAAGGCTGAAGCTCTCCCTAATCCCTGTACAAGGAAACCAGGAGATAATTGTCATTTAGCTTTCCTCCATACCAGAATTATGCCCAGAACCTGCGGAATGTCCACACCACCAAACCTGTGGCTGCTCCCAAGCTCGAGTCCAACGTAAGTCCATATATAATCTACCTATATAATAAAAGTGACTAAGGGATCAGAGTTTTTAAAATATCATAATACCAGATACATGTGGCTGCTACTCAGCCAGCTTCCTCTTTTTTGTGTTAATTTCATATGAAGGTCCTCAGAGGAAGCAATGCCGGTACTGGAGGCAAACTGCTTATTAAGGAAGGAGTTTCCAGCTTGTGCTACTTCAGTGCAGGAAGTTTTCTGGCACAGCTTGAGAAAGAGCAATTTAGCAGCAGGCTGTGCAAGTGGCTGCACTCTGCTCTAAACTGATGAAGTGATGGTGTTACCTGGGATACTGGGCCCATGCCTTCCTTAGCTGAGGGGTTCTCTCGAGGTGGGAACCAGCTCTGAGGCCTGGGATCCCAAGGAGCAGCTCACCAGCACTAACATGGGGGGCAGCTGTTGGGAAAGCTGCCAGGACAGGGGCAATTCCACCAGGAGCTCCCTGGAACAAGGATCACCAGGAAGCATTCTGGGGCGTTTGTCCTCAGTGCAGCAAGTAACCGTATCCATCACTGGAGGGGTCAGGCACAGATATTTACACCACCACTGGAAATCTCCATGCTGCAGGTGGAAGGTTTATGCCTTAAGGTTTATGTTCTATTGGAGATATTAAAGCCTCTTAAATTCAGGAACAATTAAAGAATCCCCATACTGCACAGCAAAAAAATACAGAGCGATGTAGATTTTTAAGCAGATTTAACTGAAAACAATTTTCCTGGATGCCTGAGGCACCACGTGTGGCTTTTCCAACAGCTATCACACCCCTATCAGCATAAAGAGCTCTCATTCTGTAATCCTCCATAATGCTTCAAGAAGGAAAGTATCCCGCCCTGCCCATTTCTCCTGAGTCATCTCACTCTTCATGCTCCTCTATTTTCCCAGCAAATGCCAAGGTCACTGAGATGTTCCTGGGCAAACAGTGTCATTTGATGGCACAAGAACTGAGGTGTAAGAGCCACTTACGCAACCGATGGCTTTAACATAAGCCAGGAGTATCCGAGGTCAGCGCTCACCTGGGCACCACAAACACAGCCCTGATTTTCCAAGGCAGGAAAAGCTTCTCTGGATCAGACAGCAGCCCAGCACCCCCCCCATTTCCAGTGCAGTTATGCTGCTGCTACCAGTAAAGCAACTTTCCATCTTCCTAGACATTGCTGAAGTATATTCCTTAAATATTGTACAGGAACAGCAATTCAGGAACATTTATAAGGTTTGCAACCAAGTTTGGACAGAGTTCTACCTGTATATTTGCATTATAACCAATAAAAGGGATGGATTTATGACTTTTCCACCTGTGATTAAAACCCAATATTCCTTAAAAAAAATAAAATAGGGGCTAATCACGAATACCTGCAGCATTTTTGCCCCAATTCTGCCAGCAGAAGTTTCACTAACCATATCCTTGGATTGATGTGCAATTCTGTACCTGTTATGTAACATCAGCTGACATTTCCTGCAATTGGTGCTAAGTATGGGCACACTCAGAACTGCACCCCTGAATACTCCAATCCCCCAAAATCTTCACATTTTTAGCAACAAATTATCAGAATGCAGAAAAAACCCAAACTCCCTCAAAGCCAGACAAATTCACATCTAATCTAAAGTACTTTGGTGTCTCTTTGGTTGAGTTTGTTTACTTAAAAATTTTTAAGGACCTGTAAACAAAGAGTTTGCAAAACTGCAGAGATAACTGAGTTTTCCTTTCAGGAAAAAGACAAAACAGATGATGTAAAATTCCAAGGCATCCAAACCCAGCTAAGCCACAGAGCTCTTTAGAGACCATCCCCATTAATTAAAGTGTGCTGAGCTGAGCTGTTCATAACTTCTCACACACATTCACTAAATGCATTAATTAACAATACAGACAATGACAGAATCATTTCTAGTAAATACATGTGTCATTTCAAGATTGATATTAGTAAATGTCCAAATTTTTATAAACCACACACACTACCTGTGGATTTGTGTGAGGTTTCTTAGGGTCATGGATCAAAGTTTGCTTGAGAAGTTGCTTCTCCAGTTAAGTGGAATATTAAGCATGCTGCCTCTCTATATTTTAAATATAACCAAGTGATTACATCCACGTCCTGTAATGTGTTCCTCCACATTTAAGAGCACACAGCCAAGACAAAGCATTTTGCAAAGTCAGCTCATTTCATCAGCCATCCTCACTTTTACATAACACACTTTTTTCCCTTTCATCCCATGGCTTATTAATCTTTCCCCTATTCCGATATAACCAACGGCGCTCTTGAAGGGGAAACCCAACTGGAAATCCCCAGCAGGATCTCCACATCTTGAATTCCAATTCATTTAATCACACTTGCTATAGCCTGAAGTACCCAGCCTTGGCTACATAAAAAGGCTTTTTCCTCTGGCTGTTTAAGTGGACACTTCCATTTGGGTTGACTCACACCCATCGTGCCCAGAGACACTCCTGAACCGCCACGGTGACCTGACACAAGGCCTTTTGTAAAAACAAGAAATCAAAAAGCTTTAGGGAGGGCAAGTGAGGATCTGTGCACAGATAAAGGACAGAGAAGGCTGTTCTCCAAGCAGGAGAAGTTGCTCAGCCCGGTGGGTAAATGTAATCCTCAGCTGTACCTTGCAGTGACAGGGCCCTGAGGCAGAGGGAAGCACATCGTGGCATGTAGGGCAGAGGGGAAAAGCCCACATGGCACTGCTTTAAAACCCATCTCTGCCACAGGTCAGGTGAGGTGAGGTGAGGTGAGCTGCTGCCGTGGCACCCAAGGAAAAGGCAACACGTATAAACACTGGCTGATATGTACCATGGCAATCCCAAAGCAACCCATGCATGATCCCACAGACAGCAGGGAGTTACCTTCTGCTATTTACTAGAAAATAAATTCTCTGTTATGACAGAGAAAAGAGTCCTGAAAAAGAAAAGTCCTTTAGGAATCTCCTCCTGACTGAAGGGATTGGGGTAGTGAAGCTTTGACTGTTATTGTTGCTTCCAGGGTTAAAAAGCCCTCTACCTGAGGAAAGCCTCATCCCACTCAAACACACCCTGCAGGCTTCATCCTCTCCTTCATTCTTCATCCTCTGTTTCCTTAACAGAAGTGCTGGTACACATCCAGGAAAGCAGGGGCTCTTGAATGGAAAAATCTGAGCACTTTTCAGGACCCTCTGAGGGGTGCTGGGAACCTGAGATGAGCTGAACTATGGAAACACCCACGAGGCCATTTACTGCACGGCAGGCACAGAGCTGGGGCCAGTGGCCAAGGGCACAAGGAAACACTGAGGCACAGAACAGTGCTCAAGCAAAAAAAAATTACAATTTCACCATGCAGCTCCTATGGTGGCCAAGGGCACAAGGAAACACTGAGGCACAGAACAGTGCTCAAACAAAAAAAGTTACAATTTCACCATGCAGCTCCTATCACATAGTGAGGAATTAATTTTATTATGGATAAACCGATTGCCACTTTGATTATTTTCATTTCATGTTACTTGGCCTGATCTGCTACTTTATAAGGAGTTGCTGAAATCAACACTGAACAATCAGCTTTCGCATGCTTTCCCAGCTCCTGGGTCTCTCACACTCCTGCTGCAAAAGGACAGGGACTCCCATAAGAGCAAAAGTTAATAATAATCATCATCATCATCCAGTGCTCAAGCAAAAAAAAATTACAATTTCACCATGCAGCTCCTATGACATAGTGAGGAATTAATTTTATTATGGATAAACCGATTGCCACTTTGATTATTTTCATTTCATGTTACTTGGCCTGATCTGCTACTTTATAAGGAGTTGCTGAAATCAACACTGAACAATCAGCTTTCGCATGCTTTCCCAGCTCCTGGGTCTCTCACACTCCTGCTGCAGAAGGACAGGGGCTCCCATAAGAGCAGAAGTTAATAATAATCATCATCATCATCATCGCATTTTTTCCTTCAGTGGCATTAACCCCCTTGGCTCTAGCCATCAGAGGAAGAGCACTTGACTCCAGAACAGAGTTTCTGTTTTGTCTGAAAGAGCATCAGAACCAGTCCATGAGTAACAGCTGTGATGTGTCTGCCTCTGAGCCCAGCTGATCCACACGGGAGCCAAGGTCCCACCTGGAGCTTCCATGCAGCCCTGGAGTACCTCTCTCCCCTATTCCCAGCCGACCCCTGAAGCACAGAGACCAACAGCATCTCCCAGACACTATTTCACAATTTTTGCAAGCACAGGGATGTCTCCTTTGTAACCTCCTGGAGGTGGACCAGGAGGAACAGGCATTTCGGAACTTCCCAAAACTGCCACAGCAAGAACAGTGAGAAACAAGGCTTGAAAGTCAAGCTGAGTGAGCATTTAGTTTGCTTCCCTTACTGTGCAGTTCCTGCCCTTTCTCCTCCTCCATCATGAACCAAGTGACAACCCAGGCTGGGTTGAACACCACCCCTGCCTCATCCAGCTCACCCCAGTCTCCACGCTGGAGTAGAGAATCCCCAAGACAGCCTTCACATCCTGCCCTGAAGAACTTTGGTGAAGGGACAAGTGGGAGCTGGACAAGACATTGGAGTGCCAGGACAAGGGGGGATGGCTTTACACTGCCAGAGGACAGGGTTAGATGGGATTTGGTGAAGAAGTCCTTCCCTGTGAGGGTGGGGAGGCTCTGGCTCAGGCTGCCCACAGCAGCTGCAGCTGCCCCATCCCTGGAAGTGTCCAAGGCCAGGATGGATGAGGCTTGGAGCAGCCTGGGATAGTAGAAAGTGTCCCTGCCCACAGGATGAACTTTAAGGGTCCTTCCAACCCAAACCAGAAGCCACTGCATTCCACCACTTCTGAAGCCTGATGATTTTTAACACTGCTCAGCCTCCAAGGATGAGGCGTGTACATGGAACTGGGAGCAATCCCACGGAACGTGGCAATGCTTTGTTGCCTGAATTAAAATCCTCAGCTCTGAGCCTGGCACTTACACACTTTGCAGGGTGAGTAAAGAGCAGCACTAATGACTCTTTGCTCATCCCCAGGGGCAGAAGAGCCCAGTGGGATCCTGCCTTCCCCTCATGGCCTGGGGCCTCCCAGCCGCTGAATGAAGCACTCCCGACCAGGCTGCGCCAGCTTCCGGGACCTTCAATACCTCCATTGAGCAGGGACAGCTGACTTGCTCTTTCTTTGGAGAGATGTGGGTGATGGCAGAGCATAAGAAATGGATATTTATGGCATCTGGGAAGAAAAAAAAATTAAAATGGGGGTTCTCATCCCCCCAAAAGCTTTTGAAATCCAGTAACTACTTAGTAAAAGGAGCAAACAGCATTGCCAGATATTCCTTAAGTACCTGAATTGTGGCTCCCTACCCCACTCCCTGCACTGATTTTGGTATGAGGTCATGACAAATCATCTGTATCCCCACAGAATAAATCTCCATGTACCAATTTCTAATGATGTTCAGACTTTCAAAGGAAAAAAAGCCAACAATGTTAACAGACCTCAAGAGGAGAAATACCTGAAACAGAACCACGTGTACGAAAAGTACTGTGACAATTAGTAAGAAGGTGTGAAAAAGCAGGTTAGTACTTATTTCCTAGTAGAAGAGCTGGAGCTGAAAATTTACTGATGGGAGGGGAACGTTAAGGAAGAGAATGGAAGGACCCAAACAAAAAGGATTTGATCCAATTCCTTCAAAGCCCAGCAGCTGGGTGTGACATGGCCTGGCTGTTCTCAGTCCTAGCCCCACAGTAAAACAAAGGAGCAGCTCCTCTTGTCACTCCTGGCTCATCTCCTGCATTTCACGTCAAGGAAACAGAAAAGCTTTCTCCAAGATCAGCCCAAATTGGAAAGGGACCATGCCCTGGCTCCCATGGCACTTTCATCACCCCCAAGTCAAACAGACACATTTAACACACCGGGTTCTTCCGCTCCAGGGCCTCCTCTGCATCTGCCAGGTCAGCTAAGCCACTCTAACAGCCATGCAATGGGATTTTGTGTTTCTGGACAGCAAAGGCTTAAGGGACTAAAACAGGGACTGTGCCTTCCCGTGGCTGACAGAGGGACAAGCTCATATAGTTTAGAGGATCAAGCATCACACAAGTGTGGTCAAGACCCCTCCTAACTCAGCTGCATCAATCCCCTCCCAGCCATCCCAGAGCTGCTTCCCACCTCTGCACTCTGACAACACTCCCACTGTAATTAATTATCTGATTTAAGAGTTCCAGGCTGATGGTTCTTTATTACAAATCTCTCTTTACTCCAACCTAATCAAACTGAGGCTGAGCACTGGTGTTTTAAGTCTGGAACTGTAGCCGTGTCCATCTGAGCACAGCACATGCCTGTGGAAATCACCACAAATATGCAGCACTCCAACATCAAAGACAGGAAAAGATGAGCAGTAAAAAGGGCACCCCAGGTCAAAGCCAGGGCTGCTACACCCAAGGTTTTTATTAGAAGAAACCTTCCTGAAAGACTTGCAGAGGAAGGTGGCAGATTTCCTCCCAACAGAAAGAAAACCAAGATCTGAAAACCTGCATTTCAGCAGCCGGAACAAAGCCATTGGGTGGATTTGTGCCACAGGTGATGCTGAAACACTGTGGTTTGGGTGGCTTTGGGGGTAGGGGGGATTAGAAGAGCACTCCTTGCTTCAGCCAGGGCTATGTGTGCCAAAATCCAGCCCATTTGCTCCAGTCCCGAGGCCTAAACCCTCTACCACCGAACCAAGAAGTGTTTTACTCACTGAAGGTGCCAAGGACACAACTTATTTTTACTTTGTTGGGTAAGTTTGGGCATAAATTTTAAATAAACTATTAAGACAGGACAATTTGAGTGTTGTCTCATGGACATCTCACACTTTTTAAGCAAAGCAAAGGCCCCAAGGGCTTCAGATTCATTTCTCTTTTGATTTACAAGCCCCTATATTTATTAGCCTTCTGGACATGTGGTGAGGCCCATGGTACAGGGAACTGGAAGAATTCGGACAAGGCTTTACTTAAAGTTCACACTCCCTCTGTTGGGCTCCACTGCCATACAGGGATTTTACCCCAGGCACTGACTTCCAAAGCTAAAAAAACCCCAAAAATCTAGAACCAGACCCTCTGACAAGAATAACAGAATTAAAACAATGCTTACCAAGGCATGAGGAGTGTTTGCATTGCATGGTCGACCCGTTGTGATGTTGTTTCTGGATAAATAATCCCTTCTGAATAATTAATGAAATATTAGTGCTTTTTTTGGCCACAGAATCCCAGAATGCTGTGGGTTAGAAGGGCTCCTAAAGCTCATCCCGTTCCACCCCCTGCCATGGGCAGGGACACCTTCCACTGTCCCAGGTTGCTCCAAGCCCTGCTCCACCTGGCCTTGGACACTTCCAGGGATCCAGGAGAGTTCACTCCAGGATGGATTACACTGCAATCAGACAGATCCACATCCATCCAGACAGGCAGCAAAGAAACACCAGCCTAGGGGGTTCTCCCACCTTCCATCCCTGTGTTGCTGTATCTATCTGAAGTTGGTTTAATTTATTTAAGACTATGGATCTTCAAGACTTCAAGTCCTTAAAAGTAACTGTAAAAATAAGCAAGCACAGGTACTTTCTATCCACGAGGCACGAGCTGGCTGAGGGGGAGTGATGAGCAGTCGTGTCTGCGATTACCTTTCCCAGCTTGAGAGTGTATGCTCAGCAGCCATCTATTGAAAAGTTTAAGCCATTCTCCATTTGGTGAAGAAAAAAAAAATCAGTCATGTTCTCTTGATAAGGATTTCTTCCATGACTCGTTCAGGCCCCTCCATGTGTCTGAACGCTGGTTTTCTCACCGTTTATCACATATTCACTAGGGAGGGTTCTCCTGTCCTTTATAAGGTGCAGAGATGCAGTCTCACTTCTCCCTGCTCCACAATTCGTGTTCTAGTCAGGGCAATAGTAACCAAAGATGACACACCTTTACATGCTATTAAAAATTGGTTCAGAATACCAAAACCTCAACTATTTCTAGAAAAAACAGCTTCACTGAGGTGCTTTGAATCCTGCAACAGCCTTTGTGGTCATCTCTCAACTGCTGACACTACCTCACTCGCACAATCAAACTCATCCCTGTCCTGTTCTCCCAGTTTGTTTCATCCAACAGTGCATTTGATTTTGGGGCACAACCCCTCCAAAACCTGCCCACCTTCAGGATAAGAAACAACCATTCCTCCTCCATCCTCACCCCCAGTAACATTTAGATTTTTGCATGCCTGCTACACACCAGTCCCCTCCATCAGCTACTGCCTAACAGTTTATTTCCAGGAATTAATTCCATAGTGATGTCTCATAGCGATTAGAGAGCACTTACTGGCACCTTTCATGTTTATTAACATGGAATTGGAAAAGTAGCTTTGCTTTTGGTCTTCTCCATGCACTGGTAGGAAATGCTGACCTAGGAGATTCTCCCGCCTTCCATCCCCATGTGGCTGTATCTATCTGAAGCTGGTTTAATTTATTTAAGACTATGGATCTTAAAGCCACTAAAATCACAGCCCCCTCACACAACAGAGTCAGTCTGGGGTGATGGGGAGCGAGTTCCCAACTGTTGCACAGCACCTCCCGACGCGGCGCTGCCACTCAGCAGAGCAGCTGTTTTAGCAAGCGCTTACGTCTTCAGCTGCCTAATGCAGTAACAAAATTAAACAGGACAACATGGAGCCTAATCCAGCGGGGTGGGGGAAGCCAGTTAGAGTTCCCAGGCCTGGAACGAGGCGCCGGGCTCCGCGCGCAGGCGCTGCCGCTGCCCTGCCACGCTCCGCTCGGGCACGGATTTGCCAGGATCTGTTTACACAATCCACTTTTCCCTGCGAAAGGCATGAAAGAAAATACTCTGCGAAGAATCTAAGAGGCAACATGTTCCCTCCGCAGCTTTCTGCAACTTTTCCTGCAAACTGAGCAAACAAAATGAATTCAGAACTATCAGTGCTGCTCCGGAGCTGCATTAACAATGAGCGTGAGGCTGCCCGGGGAGAAAGGGGGGACTGAGCGCATTAACAAAAGCCCAGAGCGCGCTGGCTGTGGCCAAAGCCGGAGCCTGAAAGGCTCCTTTGTCTCTCTGGTCAATGCAAACCCATTCAGCGGCCCATAGACAGCAGAAAGAAAGTGAGGGTGGGAGGAAGAAGAGTCCTGTCTCTTTAGGGGACGTCTCCTCAGCTGCCAGGCTGCGAGGCAGAGCAGGGACTCGCATGGACGCAGAGCAGCGCTGCGAGCGCCCCAACCCCAGCTCTGTGCACAACAAATGCCCGCTGAGGACACGCTCTGCTCGCACCCAGCCTTCCTCCACCGAGGGACACACATGCCAGGAACTGGACATCAAGTCCCCAAAAAGCCTCCAAGTGCAATATAAATAGTAAGCTATAGAAAATAACCCCCTGTTTCTGAGTCTGCTGGCTTTTCTGCAATCCCTTCCTCCCAACAATGAGCTATTGTTCCACTCCTGGGACTGAGGAAATGTTTGTACTCCTTCTCCGAGTCCTTTACATTTAGAGACCTGCTCCTCATTTCAACATCATTCCCCACCATGCTAAAAGCACCTAGCCTTTCACAGTTCAAGAAAAAACACATTCAGTATTGACTCTACCAAACAAAACTAACATCCTCCTTCCTCATTTTCCTAGTGCTACCATAAAACTCAGCAGAGTTCAAGAGCAAACCAAAATACCTAGAAACGATCAAAGGAGGAGGGTCCCAGTTGGTACTGGGGTCCCATCTAAACATGGACACGTACGACCACCAGTCTGAAATGCAGAGTGATAAAGGTGAGCACTGCCTCCAAGGTTCTGATGCTTGCTGGGCTTGTTTCTCCTCACAGATGTTGAAAGAAGGGTACACACACTCCTCGCCTTGACCACACAGCCACCAGCACCAGGAAGGTCCATGAGGCAAGATCTTCCATGTGGTGAAAGATGTGGCCATCATGAACCTTTTGGTGGCCCGCATGTCCCAAGGAACACAAATATACTGTAAAAATACTGTAAAATATACTGTAAAAACCCAAAGCCATGAATTCATGCTGGGCTGCTCCTCTTCTCTCCCAAAGTGGGCTCTTGCTGCACATGGGAGCCTCTGACCAAAATGCAAAGTTTGAATCCTCTGTGTTTCAGCAGAGCCAAGGTTTTGATGCAAACACAGACTCTAGAAAGAGATTTCTGCAGGGAGTCTCACCCATGTTCAAAAGAAACACTTAAGTGAGCAAAACCAACAAAGTGTCTATTTCCACTGCTTTAATATTCATCCATCTCTCCACACAGGCTCATCCTGCCCTAACCAGGCAGCTCCTGCATGCTCCACACACAGGACACACAAACCGGCTCTAAGGAAACTGGCTCCATTTCCCTTCAGCAGCCTGTCTTGGGATAACAACACAAAAGGCAAAGCTGGCTAAATCCTGTCCTTTTGCACCACCCCATGAGCTAATCCATATACTACGTTTAAATACTTCACTTTCAGGGACTCCACATCTATTTTTGGAGATGGCCAAGGGGCAAGATATTTCTTTATACAAAGAAGCAAGCCAATTTATTTTTGCCTAAAACACAAGGGTTTCTTAATTGCAATCACAGGAACAACATCTGCAAGAATAGCTTGTAAAGATATAAACTTTCTCCTCCCTGTGTTGTAGCTGGACTAAAAAGGAGGAAAACCCCGCCATAACCAGAGTTTTAATTAAACTGATTGACAGCCCATTCACACGGGCCACAGCTCACACAGGATGCCGTTTCCTTTCAGGATTTTTCAATATAGAAAAGACTTCTGCTCTTCACCATTGAGATAAAGATCTTTTAAAGGTGCTGATCTGTTGCTTCATTGGAAAATGAAGGAAGATCTCATTAAAAACAGCCAGCTGTGCAAAAAAAAGTTACTGTTCTTCAGGCATCCAGAGGGGAAATCCACTCAGAGGGCCCAAGCCTGGAGACGTATCCAAACACACCCCTGGCAGCACAAAGAGCCATTTCAGACACACACACATGCTCACATTCACATACACACTCACTCCTCCTCCACTGCAGGAATATTTTTTGCCTCCTTTGTTTCCTCACAGGTGGGGAATGGCAATATAGAGTAGGCAGCTTGTGAAGAGGGGAAGAGGAACTGACAAACCAAGTCCCTTGCACAGTGAACAGCCGTGGACCCGTGGCTGCTGCACAAGTGGGAATTTACAGCTGCTCTTGCAGCACATCTTTTATTTTTCCCTTTTGGGTTTTTTTTTGGTCAAGTCCAATACTCTTAAGTCCAATTATCAAAACACCTTCAAAGGTGAGAAAGAATAAAGAAGCAGAGAAAAAATAGAAAGTTATCCTTGGGGTATAAAAGAAAGTGATTCATGTGGTTGTCTTATGCAGGACCAGGAGCTGGACTTGATGATCCTTGTGCATCCCTTCAAACTCAGGATATTCCATGATGATCTGGCATGAAATCAGGAAATTCTTTGTGCACTCAAAACTCCCGTGAAGGCAGCAGCTGCTACAATACACAAGCTTGATACCAAAGTCTAAAGAAATGTGGAAATAGAGAACAAACAAAGAAAAAGTCCCTAAAACACCTATTGCTGATTGGCAATGACTTGGGCTTCCACTGGCAACTCTGGCATGATGAACAGTGATGGGATATAAATAGGAAACTTCTTTTCACCTTCCTAAGGTAGAGCTGCTGTGCTGGTCATTGAGAACAAACCCAGAGAGTCAGTTGTACTTATTTATATTTCAAATCACAACATGCACCACACAGCATTAAATAACAACTCCTTACTCCAAAGCTTTAGTGTTAGCACCATAGATAAGGGAACATCAATAATATGCAGCAAAGTACACCCTGTTTCCAGATAAAGCAAGATGTATTTGTTCTACTTAATTCTGCTTTGTACAGTCCAGATAAGACAAGTTTTGAGATGCAATTATGAAACACCAGCATTTAAAATCAATCTATGATAAAAGTTAATATAACAACCGAGGGGGAAAAAAAACCCAGTTCTCAAATATGCCACAATGTACAGGAGAGCTCCAAGATTCTGCTTATACCTGAAAATTCACATGGAACAAAATTAAAACTTAAGAAAAGACACACAAAAACCTTATTAAGGTTATTAGGGCCACTAGAAGAGCTCCAGTTGTAGATGCCACTGAGCAGGTGGATTTAAGTCCCAACTGTTGGGCTTTCCTGCTTTCAGCACAAACATTGCAGCCAACACTCCAGGCATGAACAGGCTTACAGGGACAAGCAACACAAGCAAAACGTGTTGAGCAAATGAGCTTCTTTAAAGCATCATCTGTAGAGGTTTCCTGGGTTTATGTTCTTTGCTTTCACTGAGTGGTAAACTGCAAAGAGGGTGATGCGTGTTGGGGGTATAGAGATACCACAATCTCTGTTCACTGATCTCACCCCATTTCTCAGCTGCCCAAGTAAACTGTGAGATTGGGATGATGTTAAAATATTGTCCTGTCCCCTGGCACCACACAAAGTGACTCCAGAAACTGTGCTTTTCCCATGGAAAGGAAAGCCTGCCCTCTGATCCTACCTGCTCCTAAAGCTTGTAACAGGCAGCACACCTGAGGCCTCTTCAGAGGACTTTCCCTCATGGGTAACTTCACATCCTGACCGCTCCCACACTGTGATTACACTGACCCAGAAACCTAAACCTACCAATGGACATCCTGGGCATTGCAAAGGCAAGCCCAGCCTGGGCAGAATGCAGAAAAAAGTCACAATTCCAGCTGACAGATGAACAACTGTTTGCTTGAGGGTACCACGTGATGAACCATGCGAGCTTTGGCCTTTTCTGCCCACTGACACTGAAAGTTGCAAAGGGAAATCGATATAATTACTAGACACAACCAAAATGACAATATCATGCAACACCTGCAGCTGATCTTTACTTTTTAGTCCCTGGAAAGACTATTGTGTCACAATTCCCTTGTATCTAAGACAAATTTAGCAAGACAGCTGCTCTGATTTTCTCTGCAGTCAGGACATGTCAAGAAAGTGAGGAAACTCCTTTAAAATAATCCTGATTCATTCACCTCCCATGCAAGTGACCCCACTTTCTTCTACTCAATCCTTCTGCAACCTGGCTTCTCTGGAGCAGCAATGAACAGCAAACAGCTTCAGCACTTTCACAGAACCACAGACTGGTTTGGGTTGGGAGGGACCTTAAAGACCATCCAGTCCCAAACCCCTGCCAGGGGCAGGGATGATACCCCCCAGGGTTATGTTTCCAACTCTCCCAGCCTATCAATGTCTCTTAGGCTTTAATCCAGATAAACTTCCTGATTTCCTGAGCTGAAGATCGAAAGTTACAGCAAAGAAACAGCTTTGTTCTCACCTTTAAGCAAGAGAAAATAAAACGCCCAGTTGAAGCTGAGTTACACCACCCTGCAAGATGACAAAGGACAGCTCTGCAGTGCACCACAGAGGGCCAAGGCCTCGAGCTGGACAAGACCCCCTTCCCTTGTGGCACCCACGGAAAAAACCAACACGGGCAAAAAGTTCAGGACCTCACACTACGACACCAGTGGCAATGAGGGCAGAGCCCAAACCAAGTGATCAAAAGGTGAGGTTTAGTGCCTCACCAAATGTTTCTGAGAATCATGGAACATCCTGAGCTGGAAGGGACCCACAAGGGCCATCCAGTCCAACCTTGCTCCCTGCACACACACCCCAACAATCCCAGCCTGTCCAAACCCTCTGCAGCTCTGGCAGCCTCAGGGCTGGGACCATTCCCTGGGGAGCCTGGGCAGTGCCAGCACCCTCTGGGGAAGAGCTTTTCCTGATCTCCCTTTTCCTGATCTCCCCTGACACAGCTCCAGCCCTTCCCACAGTTCTGTCCCTGCTCACAGAGAAGAGACTGGAGCTATGCCTCCACTGCCCCTTGGGAGGAAACCAAATACAAAAGGAGGTAAAGTCCCTCCATCAATAGCAGCTCAGTGTTTTTACTGGTGTATCTGAGGTGCATTTTGGGTGACAATCCTCAGTGCTGCAGTGGAATCCCCTTGCTCTGGTTTGCCAAGCTTTGTCACAACACGTTTTCTATGGGATGTGTTAAGGGGATGAAGCTGCCAGTACCAAACTGAAGCAGATCCTCTCTGTCCAATGACATTTGGATCAGTCTGCCTTCAGAGCCATGGTATGGAAAACCTGGGGAGCAGCACATTCCCATCCCCACCTAAAAATAACTGCATTCCAGGAGTGACAGTCAATTCTAACTCCATTACTCAATCTTGATTAAATCTAACGTTCAGTATATTTCTTAATCAACTTGCCTCAAGTGACTACCTTAAGGTTAATCTCTCAAAGCCTTTTTCAGGGGAGAGAAGATTCTTCTACCATCTGAACACACCAAGGAGCAGGTACAACATGAAAATGATTATCCACAAAGCTTGTTCTTTCCAAAAATATTTGGCAAAGCACTGGGGTTTTTTTTGCCTGTTTCATATAAACACGATGTAAAACGAATTTAAAACAAAGTCTCAAAAATGCCCTTCAGCATTTAAAAAGGATCCAAACTCAGAGGAAAGAAAGTGTTCTGAACAAGGCACTTCGCAGCATGGTGCAGCAAAGAAAAAAGTCCTTTGGATACTTTTAACTGCATTTATTTTTGTGATTAACTATAACAGAAGGGAAAATAAATCCAGTACCTAACAGAGAGGTATCTTTACGCTGCATTCCTTGATGAAGTTCTCCTAGAGCAGCCTTTGGCTTCCAAGCATTTGGTAAGTGTTAAAAACCATATTTATGTATGGAAGAGCTCAGCAGGGAAATGGTATGCCAGCTCCCAGACTCTAAGCACGCATGGAGGCACCTCTGCACACTGCAAACCTCTCTGGAGACCACGGAATGCAAAGGGGCTGCCAAAAACCCTCCAGCTGCTCAGGAAGGCATTTCTGCCCCAGCTGATAACACTCCCCACAAAGCCAACCACACCCACCCCTGGCCTGGCAGCTCAGAAGTCCTCCCTGACCTGCGACAGTAAAATGATCCTTGCTTGAAACAGTTAAATATGGAAGTGAACAGAATCATGGAATCCCAGAATGGTTTGAGTGGGAAGCAACCCTAAAGCTCATTCCAGCCCCTGCCATGGACAGGGACACCTTCCACTATCCCAGATTGCTCCAAGCCCCATCTAACCTGGCCTTGGACACTTTTAGGGATCCAGGGGCAGCCACAGCTGCTCTGGACGCGGCAGAAGGGCTGGGAGAAAAAGAGATGTACTAGGAAAAATTCCTGGGTCACTTTTTCAAGCAAAGCCACCAACCAAACTAATTTCAACCATCCCTGGGGAAAATGGAAGATCCTTATCCCAGATGGGGGTGAGAACCATCGCTTCCAGAGAATGAGAAGGAGTGAAGAGTGAAGAAACAACATTGCTCAAGAAATGAGGGAAAAGCAGGAGTCTCTAACAAGGAGACATGCATTCAGAGAAAGACATCACACACACGAAATTCCCAGAGAGCGGCCAAGGAAGGGCCAGGGGAGAGAGAGGCAAATCTGACATGAGGCAATGTCAGAGCCAGAACTTGTGATGACAATTTCGTTTATTGAATTTTCAAGCAGAAAAAAAAAGCAACAGTAGTAGTCTCACACTGAACAGTAGCTAAACAAGGCTAAGACTGAGCAAACCTCCCGGTAGATGCTGTAAAAATATCCAAAGCAAGGCTGCGAGCAAGCTGCCTTGATGGAGATGACAAGGAGTGACTGGGAGGAGACAGCCAGGGAGAAGAAGGCTCTGATCTCCTGTCTGGCCAGACACACACACCAGCCTACTCCTTTCTGAGTAACTTTGGCCTTTGGTCTATTCCAAAAGGAACAGGAACGGTTCTTCAGCTGTTCTCTGCACTTCTGGCTGCATCAGATGCTTGTGCACATCTAGTGTGGCAGAAAAAAAGAGGTTTTCTAATAAAATAAAATGCCACAGAGCAGACAACACAGCTGAAGCCACACACACCCATCTTCCTCCTTTCCCATTCTGAAATGGAACAGCAGATCCAACAGTTATTTTCAAATACTCCAGAATTTCAATCATTGAGCTTAAAGAAATTTACATCAAACAGCCAAACCAGGCACTATCTCACACAAACTGAATCACAATCCAACAAAAACAAAAGTCCCCAAATTCAGTGTAGCTGTCCCCTGACTAGCAGCTGAAACAGCAGTTTCTGGCCTGATACCAGCTCAGGGAGAGGGAGGCAACCTGATAACCACACTCTGGGTCTGGGCTGGGAAGCGTGGAGCCACTGCCACTGCAGCAGAGGACACCGACCAGGAAACACTCCAGTCCCAACAGCCCCACCAGGAAAAGAAAATTGGGATTGTTTGGGGCCTGCTTCCTTCAGAGCAGTTACTTAACACACACACACGGAGTTATTTCTATACCAAGTTTGTCCTGTGCACACATAACCAGGTAAGAGCATTAAAACCACAAGAGCCAAAGCAGACAGGGCCAGGTGATATAACTGAAAAGGCACAAACAGAGGAAGGCAGAGCAGGAGGAAAAGGATCCCATTGCAGAGAAAGATTCACAAGCTTTTATCCAGCCCTTATTCAGCTTACAGCCTGGAATAAACTTGTGTGTTTATGACAGCCTGCCTTCCCTCATGCTGAACTCACAAAGTACAACCTCCCCTCAGCACCAGTTACTGCAGCTGGGGCACGTTGTTACCCCACCAGAGAAGAAAGTTCCCATGCAGACATGAGCACTGCAGCACCCATGCAAGGCAATTCTCACCCAGGAGTCTGAATTGCTGTGAAATACCAAAAACTGACTTTTCACTTCCTGTGCATGCCATTAGCACAGAACTGCCCCTGCCCACTCCCCTCAAACTCTGTGCCCCAAAATCACAAATAAACCACTCCAGCTTGCCAGGCTTTACCCCCCACATGTCTCTGCTCCACAGTGACAGACTCTGCTTGTGTCCTGGGGCCTGGGGACCCTGCAGCAGCCTCCATCTATTTCTGAGCCAGGCTCTCCATCTGTATGACAAGCAGGAATACCAAACAGCCTGGTATTTTACTGTCTCATCCACTCAGCTGTGTTTCCTGTGGTGTCTCCAATACTTCACACTGTGACCTCGTGGGGAAATGCAATGCTCTGCTGGTCACTGTTGTGGTGACAGCAGTGTTGTCACCCAGAGTGATGGTCCTCCCTTCAGATGAGCAGGGAATTCTGGAAGGATGATTCTCGGAGTGTTGATGCACATTTCCATTCCCAGTGCTGGAACTCCTCATGGTTTTCAGCCTATAATCTTTATTTCAGCAGTTTATCAACATGAAACGAAATCCTAAGTACCTTCTTGCCACATGTGGAGCTCAGGACTTCCCCTGAACTAAAATTCTGTGTCATACAAAATTAAATCCAGGGAAAGCTGGCATCCAGGGAGGGCAGAGCAACATATCTTACACTGCTGCACAAAACACAAATTCACAGAGGGCTGTTGGTAGGACAAGAGCCCTGAGTCTCCTCAGTTCAACCCTCTGCACCTCTAATTTCCCCTCCTAAGGAATCTCAGGTGCACACTTCACACACATCTGTGCAGGGAAATCCAAGAAAGAGTAACAGCAGTGATATATTCACCCGACCAGGGTCTGAAGATGAGCAGTAAATCAATCTCTGAACATTTCCCATTAAAAGAAATCCTGGTTTACTTCCATTGGCTTGGCCTTTTAGATCCAAGGCCAGGTCAGAGCAACCTGGTCTAGTGAAAGGTGTCCCTGCAGGGGGTGGAACAGGATGAGCTTTAGGGTCCCTCCCAACCCAAACCATTCTGGGATTCTATAGATTCTGGCCACAAACAGGGATAAAACACAGAGGGAAGGCTGCAGCTGCTGCAGTGCTCTCTGAGGTGATGCCACACAGCTGAACCCACACACAGGCAGTAGTCAGTGAAGATGTACCTGATGCACTATCCCAGATGGCAAAGGAAAGGAACCTTCAGGACCTGCCCCTGCCTGGTTGCTGAGGCCTCTCTGCACCATCAGCACAGCCCATGCACCACCACAGGCACCACGGCTCCTCTTCTGAGGAGCATAAACCCCAGCTGTGCTCATTTCAGACTGCAGTACCTCCACAGCCACAGCAGGCCTTTAAGATTGAGTTTTCCACCTACAAACACTGCCCAAACTCTTGGATTTCATCACCACCACGGCCACAAGTGCCATCACCACCTTAAGCAAAGACAGGGAAGCTCTTGAGGACTGTGCTGGTGACCAGTGCTATTTTAGCAGCCTTTTTTCAAATTAAGCATAGCTAAGACCAACACTGTGGATGGGAAGATTAACAGAAGTGTTTTTCCCTTAAATGCTGATGTTTTGGAACACTGCAGAACAGGAATGGATCAAATCAAACATTTCTGGTTATCCCCAGCACCTCTGACATTATCAGGGGCTGCAGTGCTGTTTGGTCCCCCAAACTGGTTGGAACACACTTCATCTTCCTCCTTTTTCCCCACAATCCAGAGACATTTTGGACCCACTTGCAGCCAGTGTGGATGGTACAGATCTTTTGCTTCCCATTCCTAAGCAGAAACACCATCTTAAGCCAACAACATAAAAGCAAGGATGGAGCTAGACCACAAGAAAAAGCAATCCAAGCCTGAGGAGTGAATTTTCCTCCTTTGAGGGAATATTTGCAACCCTCTCCTCCCAGTGGTGGAAGTTCAGCAGCTTTTCCAAGAGTTTCCAAAGCATCAGTGACCTTTAGGAGTTTTAGCTCAACCAGTGAGACCTCAAACTCCCTGATGGAGACAAAGAGTTATCCCTGCTTTCAACACTTCCATGCCTGGCTGCATTCTTCCCCCAAAAACTCCTTTCAAACAACAAGACAGAGCTGACCTGACAATAGAGATGCAGGTCTCCCCACTCTCCGTGTCTGTCCTGTTCCCTTGTTTTATTGCTGTGCTCCAGCTCCTTTCTCCATGCCCTTCCCAAGTTGATTAATACTCATCCTGGAGCATCAGATGTCTGGAAATTCAAGCTTTTACAGCGCTCCACACCATCACTCTCTGTAAGGCTCACACATTTCACCAGAAAGCTTTTTGCTGACTGTTCCCACTCCTGACATCCTGGCATTCAATAAGACATTCTGGACAGGGGTCCCAGCTATAAAACTCTCACGTTCTTCGTCTGCCAGGATGGGAATTTGGTGACAGTACAATTCATTCATTTATTTAATGATCCTAACATCAGCCTGAGTGGATGAAGTGTGCTTTGGCTGCAGCAAGGCAGGGAGGGGGCTGTGCCAAGGGCCAATTGTTTCGGTGAGTGCTGGCGACGCCAGGTACCGCTGCCAGGGCCACCACCATGAGATGGGGTACTTGGGGCAAAATGGGAATCACTGCAAGTCAAACGTGGTGCACAGCCCCACAACCAAACATCGAAATATAGAGGAGTTTATCTGTGCAGATGAACTTTTTCAAAATTGAAAAAGTGCTTTGGAAAGATAATAAATAGAATTAAGGCAAACAGTTTACATTCACCGAAACTTAGGCTTTGTGGTATTTGCATATCAGCAAAAATTAGGTCTTTTTTTCATTTTGAAGAGACAGATATAAAGGCACTTTGAAATCGACTTTAAAACACAACACTGAAGGAAAACATAAAATTCAAGCTGGACAGGTTGACAGCTGAATTATTTGCATTCACAACTCTAAAATACAAAACACAGAGCCCAGAAATACTGAATATTTGGAGAAAGACTGTCCAGTAGCAAGTATTTATAACTGTGTGAGCACTAGTGAGAAAGGGGGGTACAAATTGAAGCTGGTTTCTTATTATACAGAGCAAATAGAAATCAAGATGTCTCACCAGCTCAAGAAATACTACATCCAAAAGCACTTTCCAAATGAGCCTTGCCACGCTAAAGCTGCTGAAATCCCCTTCCCAGCACACTCCAGAGGTCAAGGTGCACCATGAATTTCACATTAAAAGTCACAATAAACAGGCTTTAAGTGTTTCTTTGGTTTCAGTTCTTGAATTCCCCCCAAACAACTGGTATAGGTTGCTCACCCTCAACTACAAGAACCCTGCTGAGTTCCCTTTCCAACACAATACATTGAGTCACCCCAGTGATTCAGCTGCACATTGCAAAACCCAGTGTCCAGTATGGAGCCTGTACATCACCCCAAACAGGAATTCAAGACTTCCAGAAAGTCTTAAGGTCAGATTTCAGTCTGAATTTCACATCAGACCTGACAGTTCTGTGGAAGATCTCATGGCAGCTCCAGGACAGAAGGGCTGGCTCTCACCACCCAGTAGAAATGCACTGGTTTTTTTTTAAAAAAGAAATGCACTGGTTTTTTTTTAAAGGTCCTTTCCTCAGGATGCTTAGGAGCCTTCCCAAGAACACAGTTGACTAAAAAAAAAAAAAAATCTGAATGTAGCATCACTAAAAAAAGTCTTTCCCTTTGATGCATATAGAAAGAGCCTCCTGCTTGGTCTGAAAGACCAAAGACTTCTCTCATTTTTGCCTTTTGGCAAGAGAACAAAATAAGCCCAGGAAAAGCCAGTTTCAAGGCACAGTAACTTCTACAACTTATTAATAACACATAAAAGAGGGAAATCAGTTTTCAGACCACCATTAGCAAAGCCATAGCACCAGCTCAAATGGATTTTCACCCATCACCAGTGACACAGACACTGCAATCACACTCCTCTGACTGCTCTAACTCAGTAACTCACAGTCACCCTCACATGTAAATCAGACCAAACACACAATCATCATCTGACAACCCCAAACAGAGCAGCCCTGCAAAATTTATTAGTTTCCACCTTCCAAAAGCTTTCCAAACTTAGAAAAATCTGTGTTATTTAAGACCTTAACTGCATTAATTCCTCCTTGCTTAGTGTTTTCACAGCAACAAGAGCAAACTCCAAGGCTGGCAGGGAAATTTCTGTTGCCACCACATTCAGTCCCCTCCCCTGCAACAAGCAGGGATGGTCTCTGTGCTTCCAACTTTTATAGCTATTCCTGTGCAGATACTCTTACTCCAGAGCACGGGAGCCTCATTCCTGCTGAGCTCAAGCACTTGGAAAGGAGCAGCTGCTTGCTGCACCTCAACAAGTCCTAACCCATTTCAACACTCCACTGACAGAGAGCGCTACCAGGATCGGTCAAGGCCGGGATAAGTTTTATTTCCAAGACACACATTCTGGAAGCCACTTGGGGTTTTTTTTCAAGCCTATCTAAAGCTCTAGAAATATTTCAACTCTCAGGCAGATAAAGGAAACACAACGTTTTTACAACCAACAACAAAAACATCTTATTTTTGGAGGCAGAATTGACTTAAACCTGATACAATCTCAGTGTGGGGAAACTTGTCCTTTTCTCTCCACCTCAACTACACAGCACACAAAGGTAAAAACAACTCCTCAGGTACAATCGAAATACAGAGCGTGTAATTTTCCTTTCAGGAAAGAAAAAAATAATCATGCTGTCCCATTAACCTAGTTACATGCCCAGCAGCAATTTGACTCAAGTCCCATCAGCAACAGCGTGCCATCACCTATTCCAAAAAGAGGGAGTGCGCCCTGGGACACCTTCCAAAGGTAAAGAATAAACCAGAGGAATAACATGCACCAGAAAATCTCACTAGCCTAAAAGCTGATTTTGCTCTCCTCCCTTTGATCCTTTTCTTTTTTAAGAACACATTCTATTTTCTTCTTCCAGCTGTTCCACATCACCAGCTCCTATTTGGGAGACAAAACGGAGTCCAGGGTTTGGGAAGGAAAGCTGTACAGAGAAGTGCTTGAAATTGCAGCAAGTGTAAAACACAGCACCATGAGTCTCATCAACTGTATTCCCTCAAAAAAAAAGGAGAAAAATTAGTTTCCCCTGGTTCCTCCAGACCACGGGGCACACGACTCCTCCCCCCACATGTTTCACGCCTTGGAACAAACACCAGTTTTCTCTTCCCCATTCATTCCAGAAAAGCTTTTGCAATTGCCAGCAACCACATTCAAGTCACAGATAAAGTTTCCTACCAAAGCAATGCCTGTAAAACAGTGATACTACCCATCTGTAATTCCCCAGAGTAAAAATTCCAGCAACCTTAATCATATTAGCGGATTTACACACAACTAAAGTTGACAGTTGACTAGCCCTGAAATTGCTGGATTAGGGGAAAAAGAAAATACAGGTTACCTATGCTTTCTGAAGGGAGATCTTTACTGCCAACTCCTACTACTAAACGAAAGTGGATCAAATGCACCAGCTCAACACATCCCAATGTTTGCTAATGATACAGAAAAGCCTTTCAGCCTGAAAATTATGGACAAAATCCATCACAGATAAAATAATAAAAAACAGATAACGATCCTTCTATTTCCCAACATCTAAAAGAGAAGTTATTTGTTCTGAGTCTCCTGTTACTCTCTCAACAACTCCTTACACAAACTCTGCTCCCAAATCAGAGCTGCTCATTAAATACACATATATTTAAATGGGTAAAGTAACCCTCTCTCACAGACTTCTGCCAGAGAACATAGACAGTCATGTCCTTGGATGTGAGAAGAAAATAAACCACTTGAAATCACATTTTTAGAATGGTTTTCTCTAAGAGATTTCACCACAAAAATCTTACAAAGCTGGTAAAGTGACATATCTGCCCTCTAACATGATTAGCTTTTGTCATTAAATAAATTAAAGCTACTGCTGCTTGAAAGAACACTAAGATGTGCCAAGGCTGGGGAACATCAACAGGGGAGATGGCAGAGAGGGCTTAAGGCACTTTATTTTTTGGCAACACGCTCCCCAATCCGTGCCCGTTCCTCCCCTGCAGAGGAGCCACCACCACAGAGCAGCAGGGAAAGTCTCTTCTCCAAGCTCTTCTCCTGCTCCGACCCTCCCAAGACGTTTGATCTCCACAGCTTCCACACTTCTGAACAGAAACACTTCCCAGGCAACACCTCTGCCCCCTTCCCTTCATGCAGCCAAGATCTCAGAACATTCCTCCTCAACTCAGGAACACAGGGAGCAAGGGACACCTCTGATCTCAGCCTGGTCCCTCCTTCCCCCCTCTCACCCTCCTTCCCTTTCGGGACCGACCCTTTCCTGGGCCACTGGCACCTGGAAGAGGTTTCCAACTGCGCCCTGGATGGTGTCACAGCTGCACAGGGAGTGCTCCACGCCAGAGCCACCACCACACTCTTCAAGCTGACTTTTGTGCCCAAGCAGCTTCCAAATGCCTCGTCTTCAACTCCAAACTCACCAACAGACAAACTCCAGAGAGCACAGAGCTGCCCCCTCATGTAGTCTGGAAAACACCACTGAAAATGGAAGTAAGGGAGGGAAGATGGCATTGGCTCCAAACTTCCAGAGGGGATCACGGCAAACCAGAGACCCCGACCCTCTGGTACACGCTGCAGGTTTTCTCCTGGGCAAAATTATTGGGCACTTTCTCCTCCAGCTCAACTCTTGGTTCATGGAGAGACAACAGAGAACCCCATGCACGCCGTCCTCCTCAAGAATCTTGATTTAACCAGATCTCCAAGGCAGGCCTGCATCCCGACACTGGGCAAGCACTGCCAGGAACTCACCCTGACTTCCCACACAGCCTCAGACATTCCTCAATGCCATCCTGTATTTCTTGCTGTCCCCCCGGGCTTTGGGGAAGCTGCTTGCATCCAGAAGATGCCACCCAACCCAGTAGGAACCAGCACAGCACTTCCTGAAAGGGACTACAGCACAGTTAGCTGAACAATGCAGGAAAAACTAAAACTAAATTACTCAGGCAATGTTAGCAAAACACACAATTTTTTGTTTCCTCGCACAGCAATGATGGAATTCACAGAGGTCAGTCCCTCAAACACTGATTCTTCCTCTCTGCTTCTCAGAAAAGGAATTAACAAGGAGGAAGAAGAGAAAAAAAAAATTAGTAACGGTCTGTTGACACCCACCCTGAGCCTGCCACAACCTGCAATAGCCTGAGGAACACCCAATTTTCAGAGATGCCCAATCCCATACGGAAGCAGCCACGGGGACAGATTAAAGTCAAGCTTACTGCTACCTGCACATCAACAACAGGAACGCCCTTCAAAGGTGAGGAAGTTGGGAAAAGAAAACAAAACCCTACTGACACCAGCCCTGAGCCACAGACAGCTCTGATGTGGCTCTGACTAACAGTGTCACGTTAAGCAGCAGCTGGGGGATGTCACCCCAGGTGCCATCTGTCAACCTGGCTGTCCCTTACAGGCCAATGTTTGCCCACATCTGGGCTGGGAAGAAACTGGTGACCTGATTATACTGATCCACAAAATTTATTCCCAGCACAGTGACTTTCGAAAGAACAGCTTAATGTAAGACACACAAAAAAATACTTCATTCCTAAGTGGGAGAGTAAAGAGCAGGGTGGAGTGTGACACGTGTCAGAAGTACCACTGAGGTAAAACCACAAGGCCCACAGTGCCCTTGCAGCACCTTTGTTACTGCACCTTTTTATGGAAGAAGTCTCACTCCAGACTGCACTGGAACTTCTCCTGCAGAGGCAGTCTGGCAGTCAAAGCCAAGGAGGGCAGACTGGGATTTACTTTTTATAATATCCCTTCTGTGTGTCATTTCACCCTCGCTTGTCCTTTCCACCCAAATAAGGGTCAGACTCCAACTGAAGGATTTATCCATACTGACAACTTTTGAGCACAATTTCTGCCTGAAATCAGGTTTGGCTGAGTACTCACCACCACCAGAGCCACAAATTATCCCAACTTACTTTTACACAGGAAATTTAACTTCTTGAAGCCACTGTGTTAAGGAAATTCCTCACAAGTCTGTCTTGTCTTACAGCAGCTCCAATAACTTCCTATTTAGCAGGAAACAGAAGGAATCTTACAGCCAGACATTTTTGCTCTTCGTGTCCATCACTTTCCAGCTTCTTTTCTCTCAAAAAAATATTATTTTCTAAAAAATTCTTTCTTTCTCCTGTATTTTAATTTTCCCTCCCTCATGCCTTGTTACATGCACATGCGGAACACTTCTCTCTCACACAATTTTTATTTTTTTCCAATTACACAGATATTGTTTAATTTCATGATACAATTAAGTCTGAAACCAAAAGTATTTCCAAAGTTACAAAGTTCACCAGTAAGAAACTGCTTTGGTTTAAAAAGCCCAAGTCAGAGAAACCTGCAACTCTTTTATCTGCTGTGAGGTAACAGTGGCTCAACAGTTGTATCAAAACACAGAGAAAAAAAAGAAACCAAAGAGGGCTAAAAATAAGGCTGAACTCAGATGACCCCCTGCACTCCAGTAAATCAGGGATGAACTCTCCTCCCCGAGCCTCACAGCCTCACTCAGAGCAGCACTGAGAGGTAACAGCTTTTGTTTATAATCAAACACAGGTTTTGGTGGAGGATAAAACCAGCCAGGGCACCTGAATAAGCTTCACCAGGACACCCCAATAAGCATCAAAAATAAAGTGTTTGAATATATTGCAAGCACAGATCAGTAGTTCAGGAGTTAACGAGATATCGGTCAAACACAATGTTTTCAAAACAGGCATGTCTAGAAATAAAAATGAAACTGTGTCATCTTAACCTCCCCACTTTCATAACACCAACTTGCCATACCCATCTAACACTTCTCCCTCCCACTCACAGTGTCCAGTTGGGTCCCCAGGACAGGACACACTGCCACAGCAGCCCCAGCTCCTCTAGGGGCTTCTCCAGGCTTTCCAAGCCCTTTTTGTTTTTAGGCTGTGCTCGGAGTAAACCCAAACTTCATCCCTCGAGTGCCCCATGCAAAACTCACCAAAAGCAACAGCCGCACCAGCACAGCCCCCCGTCCGAGCCAGCAGGCTCCCCCCCAGCGACACCCGGGAACAAAGTGCTCCGGGCAGCCCAGCACGGCCCCAGAGCCAGGCAAACCGCAGCCCTCACCTGCCAAGGCACCCAAGTGCCACCTTCCTGGTAAAAAAGCCCCTTCCCAGCCAAAGCAGCACCTTGCTGGAAGATCAGCCCGTGCACGCTGGCCGGCATTCCCACTCCAACTCTTGGCACATCCCTCAGAACCGAAGGAAATTCTCCCTGAGCAACAGTTTTACTTACCACCACCCCGCTGACTCTACTGACAGCACCTTCCCACTTTTTTTTATTCCTAAAGCACCGGTTGGAATTACGGAGTACCACAAATCAGGCCAAAATCAGCCAGCAAAGAGAACGTCCAGGGGTTTTCACTTGACCCAAACAAATCTGTAACGTCAACAGTCTCATGATTTAAGCAATGAATTTGTTGTCATGGCAGGGGTGATTCTTGCCGGAAGTTCAAGAAAACAATGGACCTAAACTGATTATAAAAGGACTGGGTTTTCCCACCTCCAAAATGAAAGTGAGAGCAGGAAAATGCTCATACACAGGGAACACAGTTCTGAGAGCACAGCCCTCGGCACCAAAACCACCCTGCACTTCCACCTTAAAACCCAACACACCGCCAAACATGAATAGCAAAACACACTCCCGACCGTCCCTGCACCACTCCCGGGTAACACAGCACGGAGATATTTCACAAAGTGTGTTCTTCCCGTCACACTCCCCCCAAAACTCCAGGGAGGCGGGGGAGAGAACAGCCGGTTTGCCACGGGATGCTGTCGGACGCTGCAAACAAAACCTCAGGCCGGCAGCACTTTCCTGCTGATCCCTGCAGTATTTCCCTCCTGACTCGGGGCCTACTCGCAGCACAGAACCCAAGACCTTTAAAAAACACTGGCAGCCCCCGCCGGCCTCTCTTTGTAGCTTTGGCGGGGGGATTTTGGGGAGTGGGAGCCTGCTCCTCCTTCCCACCACGCGTGGCCTGGCAGGGAAAGCTGCTCAGTGAAACGTTCCACCTGAGATTTATTCCCACCAGCCAAGTAAGAAAAATTAAATAAAATAAAATAAATCACATGAAAATCGTCCCCAGCTGTAAATAAAAAAAACCCAAACAAACTGGGTTTAAATTCGCCTGGAAAAACAACAAAACCAAAGCACTTACCTGGGCAGGACCAGAAGCAAAACTGAAGAACGATTTATAATTAAAAGTTTACCCTTGGGGTCACCGCTGCTTTGGGGGAGGGGGAAAAGGGACCCCCTGGAAAGGGCCGACCCTCGGAACCAGCCCACCGGGAGGCGGACGGCCCCCCTTGCCCGGCACCATCCCGGCAGGTGCAGCCCCCCTTTGCAGGGGGCCCCACACACAAACAGACACACAAAAAAGAGCCGGGAGCCCCTCAACAACCCCCACCTCACACATCCCCCCGGCTCTGGGGGGCCCCGCGACCCCCAACCCTCACCCCCCACCGCCCGCAGGCCTGGGGGCTCCCCGCAGCCCTCACCCCCCCGGCTCCGCTCGCTGTGGGGAGGGGGTGTCACCCCCGAGCCCCCGGGGCAAAGGATACTGCTGGGGCGGCTGTGGCGGCAAGGCCCTGATGTTGGGGTGAGGCGCCGGCGCCGGGTGAGGGGGAGCCGGGGGGGGAGGCGGCCCCGCCGCCGCCCCGCTCCCGGGGCCGGTCCCCGCCGCTGCTGGGACTGCAAAAAGCAGCGGAGGGAGGGAGGGGAGGGAGGGAGGGAAGGGGGGGCGGCTCAGGCCGCGCTGCTCATGAGCCGGCGGCGGCGGGGGGTCGCGGTCGCCCTCGCCGGGGGCAGCGGAGCCGTTCGCGGCGGCGGCTCGGGGGCGATGCCGGCGGATTTTCCTCACTGGAGTAGCGGAGCATCAAACATGGCGCTGCGGCCGCCTCCAGCTGTCCGGCCGGGCGGGCGCTCGGGCGCCTTCGGGCCGCTCCGGAGCCGCTCGGCCCAGAGCCGATCGGCGACCTTCGGCTCTTTCCGGAGTCGCTCGGCCCACGGCTGATCGGCAACCTTCGGCTCTTTTCGGAATCGCTCGTCAGCCAGCGCCGCTCGGCAAACCTCGGGTTCTTCCGGACAGGCTTTCGCGCGCGCATGCGCCTTGCCCTGCACCCCCTCCCTCCCCTCTCGGCCCAGCACCTCCCGTGACCCCCGCGCTCGGTAAACTTCGACTATTTCCGGAAAACGAGCGCATGAGACAGTTCGGGAAGCTTCGGAGGGGCTCGGAAGAGGGAATCCCGCCCCGCTCGTAGCTCTTCGGAGCTTCTCGGCGATCTTCGGAATCCCTCGGTATCGGCGCGGGCACAGCTTCGGGCACACTCGGCTCGGCTCGGAGAGACTTCGGCAGCGCTTGAGGGTGAAGGGTTGGCCCTAGGCTGTCATGGGCTCCTTGGTCCCTCAGCAGCCACCTCACTGAGGGCTTCCCCTGCCCGAAAACTCAATTCCTGGCTTCTGGAGGGGCTGGAAGGGGCAGCACCGCATCGTGAGGGGCGGCAGCCCTGAATGCAGCATGAAAGCTTGGGAGCCCTGGGACCCCCTTGGCTGTGGAGGGTCCCGCAGTATCCACCCTACCACGGGCCCGAGGAAGGGACTTACCTAAAAACCTCACCCCCAGCTCCATTACCAGCCCTACAGCTCCCAGCTCCAATTCCCAGCTCCTGGGGCAGCTGACAGGGGCCACACTGCAGCCCCTCATGAGGGCAGACAGTCCTGAGGGTGACGGAGTGGCTGTGAGGGACCCCGGGGACCCCCAGGGCAGCTCACCTCCAGACTTGCCCTTGTGGGGAGATGTGTCCACCTAACCCCATGTCACACCAAGCCATCATCCCCCCGGGGTAGCCACATCACCACCACGTTCACCATTTCACACCCGACCTGCAGAACCCTCCTCACGGCCACCACCTGAGCTTGGCAGCGGCCAAGGTGGTTTGTACCATCTCAGGGAGATAAAAAGCACCTCAGAACAGATTCCGGCAGCTGCCAGATTGTCCTGACTTGTCCTGCCTCGCCGCTGGCTGCCGAGGGCTCATTCCAACCCGCTGGCACCTTCCAACGTTCCTGCCGCGCCGCACGTCCCAGGGAGACGCTCCCAGCGCCTTCGCTGTGCCCACAGGTAGTGCTGCCCCAGCCACCAGCCTGGGGTGCTGCTCTAGGAAACCTTCCCAGAGCTGATTTGTGTCCCGTCTGCTGCAAATTCTGAGCAGCTGCAAGTTTAGGAGGAAGATAATGCTTTAATTCAATCACAAATAAACGTGAAAAGCTTCTTTTGCTGAAGTGAACAGCTCTCATGGTGGTGTATTCAGGCACCTGGAGAGTAGCTGGTACAGCCACAAGCTGAGAGAAGAGGTCTTGTGCACTGAAGAAAACCTACCTGAGAAGTCACATCTGTCCCTGTCTGTGCAGTGGTCCTGTCTATATGCAGAGAAGTAATTTTGAATTTTAAATGTAAATATGATGGTGGAGAATTTGGACTGGTTGTTGTTCACTGGAGCAGAACTCAGCACAGTGGGCAAAATATAGTAGAAGGGTCTTGAGTATGTTTTCCCTTTGGAGTCAGACTCTGAGTTTTCTAACAATGGGGTTGTGCAGGGCAGGGTTAGGATACCCAAGGACTGCAGTGTGTCCAGAAGCTCTCCCTCCTCTGAGGTGTTCTCAGAAGGAAAGCTGGGAGCTGCCATCAGGTCTCCCTTAAAAGCAGCCCTGCAAACTGGAATACTTCACCACTTACATGCTACCCTGAGGGTACAGCCACCTCCTGCAGTGCCCGCAGGCATTAGTGGGGCAGAGGAAGGTGATCATGTGCTGCTTAGTGTCCCTTTCTGTGCTCTTTGTTGAGCATCGGGGTAAGGGAAATACCTGGGAGGAGGTGAGCTCATACATACCTCACACTGTCTGTGGGAAATGGGGGGAAATAGGAAACACTGAGATTTCCTTTTGAGGGGAAACAGCCCAACCAAGCCCTGCCAACCTGTGAAGAAGTCCTGACGGGGGAATATTTCTATCTGAACCCAGGAAAAAATATTTAGAGGGGGCTGTGGCTGCTTTTTCTGAGTCAGTTTTCCTCAGCCGCCTTCAGCCTGCCATATTAACTAATTCCCCACCAGGAAAACTGAAGAGAGAAATAAGAATGACCAAAAAGAAAGGCCAACTACTCCTCCACTCCCCAAAAATGGGAGTCAAAGGAGGAACTTCTCTCATGATATGGGATTTGCCCAGGTACTGATAGATCTCCCAGAGAGCTGCTGTGTTCACAGCACACCTCTCCTGCTGGGAAGACAACTCTGCCTCCACAGCTGGTAAAGACTTGGCTGTTATTATTTGGAGGGTGCAAGTAGGGCTGTGTGTTCTGGGGGGCTGGTGCCATTCCATGACCACCTCCTGGCACAGCCCCTCTCCAGCTACCCCCCTTTGCATAGAAGGAAATTAATCTCAAAAGCAAATTGACATCCATGGCTGCCTCTGTTCTACAGAAATAGCTGCCTGTAAACACAGCTGCAAAAGAGCTTCTGAACTCCAGAATCTTTGGATGTGACACTTTTTGCCTATTTAGAAAAGAAAAAAAAAAAAAAGGCATTTTCACCATATTGTCTGCTGAAACTCCCAAAATGCACTGGCCAGGCAAAGGAGCCAGGCTCCCAGCTCTGCCTTAAAGCCCTTCCACAGTCAAAGTCTCTCCCCAGCCATGTTTTTCCCTTTTTATTTTTTCCTGAGAAGAAAAAGCAGCTATGTCTCCCTTCTACCTTACACAGGACGATTTGGCCAACAAATCCTGCAGATTTTAGAGCCTGAGTGAGTTCCAGCTGGATTCACACCCTTCTTGCCGCCTCTCCATTTTGTTTTTCCTCCTCTTTTTCCTGCTAGCTCTGTTAGCACCTGGGAACTGATGTGTCACTGTGGGCAGCTGGAGCCTACAGTGCTGAGCTCCTGTTTCAGAGCATCACCAGCCCTTTTTCCAGTCCCACCAGTGCCTCGTGTACCTGCCACAGCAGACACAACCTCACAGCACAGAGCGCAGTAGGAATGCTGGAGCTGTTGGTGAGTTTAGGAAAATACAGGATTGGGGTAAACCCTGCAGGGATGCTTGTGAAGAGAAAAGTGTAAAGTGAGAAAAGTGTAAAGCACAAAGCCATGGTCCTGGGAGTGAGTGAGGAGATGCAGCCTTCTTGTTGACTCAGCCTGGCTCTGAGTGAAAAGCCAGTGATCAGAATGAGCAGGTTCCAGCTGCAAAGTGGGATTTAGAAACCTGCTCCCCACCTCCCACTCCCTATCCTCCCACCTTCAGGAATGTGTGGCTTGTTCAGGGAAGCTTTTGCTCCTAAAATCTGGTCATCCCAACTACATGACCTCAGTACTGTTGTGATGTGTCAGGGGTCAGATCCTACCTGGAGGGAACAAAGCAGGGAGGAAAGGGGCAGTTCAGATGGTTCGGTTCAGCCTCTCTCCAGCTGTCTTGGCCCCACCAAACCTATGAACAGCCCCCATTTCCAGCTCTGTTTGTAGGCTCCAGCATGATCCAGGTGCCTGCTTTCACCCAGCACAGCACAGCAGCACCTCCCTCCTTTGGCTTCTCCTGCTTTTCCCTGCACTGTTCCTCTTCCAACACCCTCCAGACAAAAAAAACCACCCAATATTAAAAAAAAGAAAAAAAAAAGAAAAACAAAAAAAGAAAAACAAAAAGGTCCTGCTTGGAGCTTTCCCCATTCTTCCCCCTGCCCGGGCTCAGCCCTCAGCAAACAACGTCTCAGCCCTCCAGGGCACAGCTGAGCACAAAATAAAGCGAATACCACCCAGGACCAGGCAAGCCCACACCAGGCGCTGGCACGGAGCAGGATGATTCACCTCCTGCCCGCTCTCCCCGTGCCCGCAGCCTCCCAGGGAGGAAAACTCCCTCCACCTGAGCCCACATGGGCAGCCTTGACCACGGTGTCCCCCACCACAACACAGCTCATGGTCACCCTCGAAGTTCTTCCTGCCCTGGGGCTGCTCCTGAGCCATCACCTGCCTGGTCCCTCCCTGCAACTAAGTCCCAGAGAGCCAAAGTGTTTCCTGTTTGGATGGTTCAACCACTTCTAACAGCATCTCCATGTGACGCCTGTGCTCCCTTCCTTGCTCCTTTGCAGCTGGGAAAACACCCTCCCACCCCAGCCCCACTCTATTCCTCTTTGCCTTACGCCCACACTGTTTTTCTCTTTCCCTAGGAATGCAGGTATTCCACCACAATTTAAACACGTGGGGCCACATCCAGACCAAAGTGGGACTCCGGTAACACCGCTGGTTCCTGCCAGCCAAGCACTGGAGTTGCAGGCAGCGATTTTCTCGGCTCCACCGCCCTCTGCGGGTTTGCGCCATTTCCAGGCAGATCTCGGGGAAAACAACGGCCTCGGCTGCTCTCAGCGCTGCAGGAAACAGAGGGCCCCACACTGAGTCGTGCAAGCACAGAGTGAGTGCTATTACTACATTTTGATTCCATCTGGGTGAGAAAACACGGTAAAAACAGCCAGAGAGGTATTTTAATGTCTTATTTATGCAACACTCATGTCCCCAGCTCACTGCTAGCTCAGTTCTGTCCCTGACAGCAGCAGAAACACTCTGTATTCCCAAAAGTTTGCTACCAGTGGGCTGCAGCCTCCCTGTTTTGCCCCAAATCCAGCCCCTGATAACAATTCCTAGGTTAAATAGCAAAGGAGTACCCAGCGCTTGGTGTGGTTAACGACCATCAGCCCTGACAGGCGCTGGGGTAAGGCTTGCAGGGAGCCTGCAGTCCAGGTCCTGCCTTACATTTTTTGGGCAAGCCTGATGAAGCCATGGAGCATCTGCTCAAAGTAAATGTTGGCCTGTTATGGACTTGGCAGCATCCCACCAGCATCACCAAGCCATAAATAAGGGAGTTTGGAGGGAAACCTGCACAGGGCCTGTGCCACTGGATCCAACCACAGCCCAGCCAGCCAAAAACTCACCGGGGAGGAAGGAAAAGCATCTGGGAAAGACCTCCCTGCCAGGGAGCTGTGTGGGGCCATGCCATAGAGATGGAAAGCAAAGAGCCACCCGCAGTGAGAGTGAGGTTTTTGGGCAAAAACCCCTGGATTTAGCCTCTAAGAGAGGCAGCAGTCACCAAGCACAGGCTGGGAAAAACCTCATTGGCTCAGTTTTGTCAGCGTGGGACAGTTTCAGTGGTGTAGACAGGGAAAAGAGCACAAATAAATGGATGCAGACCCTCCTGCTATAAGAATATTTGAGTCGTAATCAGCTCCAAATCCAGTAAAAAGTATTTATTATTTCAATTACAATAAGCCTCCGCATAGGGTGAAAAAATAGTTACAAAACCCCAGCCCCTTCCAACCCTCCCTTTACATATAAATATTAAAAATCCCTCTATGTCTCTGCTTTGTCTAGAGCAAGAAGACAACACACAGCACCTGAGCTCCTGTCAGTGCTTTCCCCTCAAAACAAATATTAAAAACATCCCTTAAAACAGTCCCTCAATGCCATCCTGATCACTTCTCACACTGGTGCCAAACCAGCTGTGGAGGGACAGAGTTTTGGGGGCACATGGTGCTTTTGGGGCTTGCAGTTTCCCAGGCAGAGGGCAGGCTTGGCATGAGAGAAGCAGCGGCAGGAACCGCCTGCACTTGTCTGGGAAGCTTTAGGGCCAGGAAATCCTGGCTGGCCTGGCTTCAGAGGAGAGAGGAGGGACAACAGGATGCTTCATCCACCCCATCACCACCTTGGTTACATCTTTGGTTACGTCAATTTTTCCCTTTATGCTCTGAAATGAAAGCTAATCCCAGGAGCTGCAGCATGCCAGCACAGCCTCTGTGGCTTGCAGCATCCTCCAGCTCTGTCCCCAGGGCTGCTGTCCCTAATTTTCCCATCAGCATCCTCTAAGGGTAGTTCCTCCCAGAGAAACACAGGATCCAAGACTGGAAAGATATCCACAGCCCTACCCAGCTTCCCTGGCCAAGGGACTGTCACCACAGGGTACTGCACCTACGGCTGCACTAAGTAAAAAAAATTAATAAATATACTAATATTTTACTAAAAAAAGGCTTTTAAATGCATTTTCCCTGAAAATTTCCAGTGTATTCCACAACACATGAAAAAAAATATATGTATTTCCCCTTCCCCCCTCCCCCCCAAAAAAATATATCTTAAAATATTTTCCACCCTTGTGTGCGTATCTTTGGACAGAAGGTGGAACATCAGGTGTATCTAGACACGCAGACAAACCTGCTGCTGCTGCTGGGGGTTCCCTTTATCACCTCCAAACCAGAGGGCTTTTCCGGGTGGTGGGTCAGGCTGGAGCGCTGTGTGTGTAAATACAGGCAGTGCCCACAGATGCCTGTGCCTCGGCACTTGGCCCAGTCATGGTGGGAAAGAAGAGACCCCCAAACCCAAGTCATTTCACCAGCAAGCAGGGGGATGAGGAGTTTTCACAGTGGATTGAACCTCAGACAATGCCAGGGGCACAGACACTGCTCCGGCTGAAGAGTCGGGCTCTCCGTGGCATGGAGAAGTGGTTTGAGCCTCAGGGACTGGGGAAGCCCAGCTGTTGGCAGAGGACAAAGCAACCAGCCGCTGGTTCCCTAGGGCACTCGCCCATCACCAGACTTCACACTTCTTGAGGGGGTTCATGGGGGAGCCCGGGGGGCAGCTGAAGTGCTCTGCAAACTCCTGGGAGTTGGAGACGGTGCCGATGACGCGGAAACGCGAGGGGCTGTGCGGGTCGGTGATGAGCCCCTCGTGCGAGCTCTCCGGTGTGCGAACCGAGCACCACACCTGCAAACGGAGCACAAGGGGCCTGAGTACTGACACCCATCACCACAGGGCCAGCTCGGTGCTGAATCCAACCTCTCTGCCTGCGTGACAGGGGCCAAGGCAGCTCAAGCTGCAGCTTTGTCTTCCTTTGTAACCAGCACCACTCCAATCTCATTCTCCACCCACTACATCATCTCTGGAGGACTCCGTTTTGCCATCACACCCTCCCAACCCCATCTGGGTATGCTCCACCCCCAAATATCTGTGTTCCCACCCTCCCAAGGTCACCACATGTACCTGTGCAAAGCCAACAAAGAAGAGCTGGTAGTTGGTGAGGCCGAGAGTTGGGAGTGTTTCTTCATCCCCATTCTTTTTCAGCCAGTTTTGATATGCCTGAAAACCAGGGAGCACAGTGGGCTCAGGAGACAACACAAATCCCACCACACCATGTCCCCCTTCGAATCTCCCCAGCCCCATGGTCCTACCCGGTAGGCGGCCTTGAGGCCCCCATTATCGGCGATGTTCTCCCCGAGGGTGTGCTTGCCATTGACTGCCTCACCGTTGACAGTGTAGTTGCTATACTGCTCCACCATGCACGCTGTCTGATGCTTGAAGGCCTCCACAGAGGAATTCTTCCACCAGGGACGCAGGTTGCCGTCTTTGTCATATTCCCGGCCTGCAAAACCACGGTGGATTCTTCATCTCACACTGGCCACCCCTCCAGCTGCCCACCCACCTGGCCGTGGTCATACCTTGGTCATCGAAAGCATGTGTCAACTCATGGCCCACCACCACACCAATCCCACCAAAATTCAGGGACCTGAAGGAGGGTAATGAAGGAGGGTAAAGAAAGCAGCTTCTGCTCTCCAAAGCCATGAAATTTAGCCAGAGATTTGGATATAAGAGGAAAGCTGGGAATCCTGCCCTTTCTGTTTTCCCATGGCTCTTACTTGGGGGATGCACGGGTATAAAAGGGGGCCTGGAGGATGCCGGCAGGGAAGACAATCTCATTCTTGGTGGGAGAGTAATAGGCGTTGACCGTCGGAGGTGTCATGCTCCACCTGCAGGAACACGAACATGACCACCATGGCAACACAAGCCATCGCCAGTGTTTGCTCCAACAACATCCACTCATGTTGCAAAGCCATTGTCCTAAATTTATCTCCTCAAAACCAGCACAGGCTGGTGGACACCAAATCCCAGTGCTCCAGATGTGCTGATATTCCCCACTGAGTACAACAGGGAAGTGGAGCAGAGGACTTACTGGTCCCGGTTTGGCGGTTTCCGGAGCTGGTCAGCCGTAACCCTGGCTGAGAAGTTGTAAAACTGCATGACATTCTCAAAATAGAGGTCAGACACGGCCTCGTACTGCAAAAGAACAAGATGTGAGTGGTGTGTGGTGATTGCCCAGCCCCACTCCTCCCTTCACAGTTATGTCTGAGCCTCTAGAGCCAGCAGTTATGGCTTCTTCTCCTCTCCAACATCTGTTTAGTCTCTAGAGGGCAATGAATCACCATTACGGAAAACGGCTCCTCCTTTTCCCAGGCAGGGATCCCAAGAGCCCCAGCCACCCCAGGATTGGCCCACAGCTCTCTGAGAAGTCCCAAGAGAAGAGCCAAGGACATCAGTGAAACCCTTCTGGAGGAAACCTGGGGTTCAAGGCTGCCCTGAAGCCATGGTGATACAGACACATCCTGTACCTCCTATAGAAAACCCAGAGGACATATCTGACCAACTCACGTCATTAAACACTTTATCCAGCTCCTTGGGGTCCATGATGAATTTGGGATAGCCAATCATGTTGTAGATGGCATCTGCCTGGAGGGTGAAAAGGACCAGAGTGCTCTCAGTGCCAGAGATGGAGGACAGGCTCTCCCTGTTCCACCATCTTCCACCCTCACCCTCTTCCCAGCGCAGCCACCAGCACCTCACCTTCTCTTTGGCTGATTTCCTCGTCTCTTCATCCATCCACTGCAGGGTCTCCAGGCTTTCCTCGAAGGCAGTTTTAATCTCCGCGATCATTTCCTCCGCCTAGACAAAACAAGGCAGCACAGCGTCAGTCCAAAGAGCTGGCTTCCTGTCCCAGAGAGGTCAAGGACCTTCACACCACAGGGAGGAAAAGGCTGGGAGGCCAAGACAACACATGGTGAAAAACCCAGCACACAGAGATGCACAGCGAACACAACACAGTGGACAGAGAAACATCGTCTGCCCCGACAGTTCCACCACTGCAGAGGCTTTCCCAGCAACGGGACTCGCATGCTGCTGCCTTGGGGACATACCACCTGCTTGCTGTCCTCAGCAAAGGTGGCCTTGACAAACATGGCCCCCAGGGCGAAGCCCAGGTTGTTGTCCGTGTCACTGATGCAAAACTTCCAGCGTGGGAGGCAGCTCTGCATGGGACAGGAGGTGGTCATCAGCAGCAGCACGGAACAAAGCCCTCCACATTCCCACCCCTTGCTCCACCTGGCCCACCCAACCTTCTGCCACCCCAAAAGCTGCCCCACATCTCTATTGTTTGGATGCCACATGAGAGGGCCTTGAGATAAAAAGCCATCACCATTTTAATGGTGATTCAGGTGCACTGAGGACTTCACCCTCACCTTCTTTGTCCCATACATCACTTCCATGAATTTCTCCTCGGCATCCCGGAAGCGCTGGTCAAGAAGTGGGCTGGTTTTCCGCACCAGGTTCCAAATCATGTAGTTGTTGAGCAGACTATGGTAAGAGGAGGTGAGTAGGCAACAGCACATTCCTGCCCACCCTGGGTACCCGGGTCTCCGTACAGGCTGGGAGTTCTCACCACTTATCCGTGGCCAGGATGAGGTCAGAGACCTGCTCCAGGTACTCCTTGGCATAGACCACAACGGGCTCTGACTCGTTGAGCTCCACAGGGTAGAAGACCGTGGAGAGGAAGGGCATCCAGTCCACAGCCGGTGCCAGCTCCTGCAAAAGCCACAGTGCTGCTATGGACCTAAAAACCATTGCAGGGGTTGCAAGGGTTCTTGAGCTGGAATTGGCTGTATCAATGTCCATTTGATGGATTCAGCTAATTTTGCAGAGGCCAGTTCCTATAACATCAGAATCCTTGAAAGGTTGAAGGGGAGTAAACAATTTCCTCCCACAAAGAAAGAAAAGAAAGTGGGGTGGGTATCAGAGATGTTGACACAAGTTACAGCCCCTCTGGGGACACTGGGAGGTTACCAGGCTGACATCCAAGGGCAGCAGTCCCAGGAGGACATAAGTGCTGCAGTAAGACAGCTGCTGGCCCCAGGGGTGGTCCAGACGCTGGGAGGAAGGGTCAGGGTAGGATTTCCCCAAGGAGGACGTAGGCCAAGCTGTTGCACAAGAGTTTCCCAGGCTATGTCAGCTGGTGTCAGGATTCCCAGAGGAGCTGTGTTACCTTCACCCGTTCACCCCACTTCCCAAACCACAGCAGACTGGGGAAGCTCGCCAGCTCCATTCCTACCTTTAGTTCTCCTGCTGTCATTTTATGGTAGATGACCTCCTCATCCCGGTGCTTCTCCTGCGGGATGGTGATGTTGGCCAAGGCCGTCTCAAAGTCCAGGATCTGCTGCATCTGCTGCCGCGTTGACTCCTCATCGGTACCTCCCAGGAACATCCCCAGCTGCACCATGTAGTTCAGGTACCCCGCGAGCACCTGCGTGGTCAGACAGGTGGGATCAGCACAGCAGGTACCACCCACCCATGGCATCCCCCCAGCCAACCCACATTTCCCCCAACACCCTCACCTTCTCGTTCTCCGTCTTGTTCAGGTAGTAATCCCGCGATGGGAGGCCCAGCCCTGACTGATCCACCTGGATGACATTGCTGTTGGAGTTCTTGGAGTCGGCGCTGACGTAGACGGAAAAGAAGGGCGAGGTGCGATAATGCGCCGTCACCTCCCGCAGCGTCTCGTTGAAGTCACTGGAACACGTACCTGTGATGTTCCAGCCACCCAGCTGGGGACAGACAGCAAAACCAACTTTTGAATAAGAAACAAACACCTGAAATGGCTTCAATATCTCCTCAATATCCATCCTGGGGGGAAACATCTTGCAAGGCGGCTAAAAAGCCCCATTATAGGATTATAAATCCCTGCCTCTGCCTGACCTGGCCTGGGGGATGCTCTTATGCAGGAATCACCAAGAATGGAGTATGGAGGGTGCTGGGACTGCCCATGACTGAGCTTTTCTCCCCATTTTGCAGAGGGAAGATGGCTTTTCCACAAGGAGTGGGACAAACCTTTTGGATGAGTTCCATGAGTGGGGTGGCACGCAGCTCCTCGATCTTGCTCTCGTTCATGCAGGCTTGGTAATAGCGCTGTGCCTTGCGCTCTGCCTCGCTGGACACATTGGCCGTGGTATTTTCTGTGGAAAGTACCCAGGGGGAATCACATAGGGCTCCAGGGATGGGCATCTGCTGGACCCAAAAGGATTCAGCCCCATCTTGGACAAGGCTAAACTCCAAAAAGGCGCCAAGGATTGTCCCAGTAGTCCCCACCATAACCCCAAGGGCATCCCATTGGCCCCATCCCTTCCTGGCCCCCTGCCCCCCTCTCCTTTCCCACCCACAGTGACTGCTCCAACTCTTTGGGGACAAAAGATAAAGAAAGAAAAAACAAAGAGCATTTTTATTTTTCCAGCAGCTCTGATATTCCCAGCATCATCCAGCCCCGAGTGCTGCCCTTGCCTCTGTGCTGGTGCCCCCCAGACCTGTATTATTTATTCCTGCAAAAAGGAACAATAAACCCATTTTTCTCCTCTGCGTCCAAAACCTTCCTTTCATCTCCCCAGCTAAAATTCTGCTTCCCCAGAGGGTTTTTGGTTTTTTTTATTTATTTTCCTGATGACACAGCTTGCACCTTTGGCTTCCCAGCTGTGTGGTTTTATTAACTAAAGGTCCCTCAGCTCCAAGGAATTCAAGGAAATGCCGACTGTGACCACTTGGCTGGAGGCCCAGTCTCTTCTCCCGGTAAAACCAGCGCCAGATTTCTGCGGGAAAAGCCAGGGACGAAGCTGTTCCCGCGCCACCCCCTTTCTCTCAAAAGACAACACTCTTCCCAAACCTTCTCTTTCCAGATAATCAGCCCTGGCGCAGTGGAAAGTGCTGATAAGGAGCCAGTTGTTTGCTCAAAGCTTGAACAAACCGTCCCCGCCGGTTGCTCGGATAAGCCGCTCTGCTTCAGCGTTCGCACGCAGAGACTGAGCCCACGACCCTCCCTTTGCTGGGGGAGTTTTGGCCCCCCAAAAATGGCCATACTGGCAGCCAGCCCCCCAAAAGGCTACTCACAAAGGCTGGAAGTTATAGCACAGAAAATCATATATCCTTGGGGTGGGGTGATACTGGGGCACTACAGCCTCTGAATGCAGTCTGGAGTGCACATCCTGAATTTCAGAACTCTTGGGAATGTCACCATGGGGTTTACAGAGCAGAGGCCTTTCCCCTACTCAGCACCACAGACTAGCAACACCACAGTCAAAAATCTCAGTACAGTCAAAAATCTCTAGGAAGGCAATCAAAGCCAGGATCCGTTTCTCAGTGTCCTCACAGCACGCGTGTCACAGACTGGTTTGACGCTGGAGGTCAGTTCCAAACTCGAATTTCCATGCAGATGTTTTTGGCATGCCTGGGACCCAACAGGGCTCCTGAGCATTGCGGGGTCCCACTGCTCCCATGCACTCACCCAGCAGGTGCTTCATGATGGCCTGGTTGTGCTCCCAGAGGTTATTGAAGGTGCCCCAGCGCGAGTGACCATCGGGGAGGGGGTTGGCCTTGATCCAGCCCCCACAGGCGTAGCTGAAGAAGTCCTCGCAGGGATTCACTGTGCGGTCCAGCGAGCTGAGGATGGAGCTGGTGATGGAGATGCAGGCTTCTGACAGGCACACAGCAGGCGGCCCTGGGGGGCAGGGACAGGTTCAGCTCCTCTGCTGCAGCAGAATGAGCGGCACCACAGAGCATCCTGCCCCGAGCTGAAGGATATAGGCAAATACCTCACCTGGTTCCTGAGCATCCCACCGTGCACCTTACCACCCTGCTCCAGGGCAAGCAACATGGACCAACATGCTGACTTATAGCTCAGCATCCTGCTCTATCATCCCATCCCAGGGCAAGCATCTCGTCTTATGCCCAAAGATCCTGCCCAGTGCCCAGTCAACTACCCTGGGGTGAAGAATGCAGAGAAACAGTCCATCCTGTACTCAGCCTTCAAGTTCCAGGATAAAGGATCAGAGAAACACCGTATCCTGCATCTGAGCATCTCACCCTGGGGTGAAGGGGTGCAGGTGACCATGCTGTCTTGAGCCCAAAGATCCCACCCCACACCTGAACATCCTGTTTGATACCCAAGAATCCTGTCCTGAGGTGAGGGGTGCAGGTAAGCATCCCACCCTTGCACTCTGGAACTCCCCAGCAACCCACTCTGGTCAAGGGGGCAGGATCCCTGCAAAGCTGTTTGCTCAAAGCTTGAACAAACCATCCCTGCTGGTTGCTTGGATAAGCCGCTCTGCCTCGGTGTTTGTATGCAGAAGCTGAGCCTAGGCTCCTCCCTTTCCTGGGGGAGTTTTGGTCCCCAAAAAACGAGCAAAGGACTTACTGGCTTTGTACTGGAAGATGAGTCCCAGCAGACAAGCCATGAGCAGCACTGCCAGCACCCCCACCAGCACCACTAGCTGCTTCTCGGCACGCGTCCGCTCGGCCCAGCAGCCCCGGCTGCCCCGTGAGCCGCGGAAGTTCACCTGCGGGAAGAGCAGCGTCGTCTCCCCGCTGGCAGAAAAACTCACTGACGCAGCCCCCATTTTGCTTCCCACAGCCCACAGCAGACATTTAGCCCCGGCAAGGGATCCGTCATGGATTGGGCTGGGAAAGGCAGCAGCTGCCTTCCAGAAACCGGGCAGGAAGGGCGGCACAATGGCAGGAAAGGGAGCGGGACGAGCGCTTTGGAGGGCTCACCTGCTGTCCCGTGCCACCCTGATCCCCTCCTCGAGCACAGCGTAACCCCACAGCTGTCCCCATCCCCACCACCAGCACTGGGACAGGGTGGGGGCTGCATCGAAAAGTGCCTTAACAGGATACTCCCACTCAGCCAAAAAACATCCCCAGGAAACATCTCGATGTGACGGCAAGCGGAGACAGCCCCGCCGGGAAAAGTAAAAACACATTTGGGGCAGAAACCACCATTCTAGGGACTGATGGAGCTGGGATTGGGGCCAGGACAAAGAAGGTCTCACAAGACCTGAACCTTTTCCGGTGATGCTGGACACTGGCAGCAGTGGGGTGTTTTCTTGCCACCCTCAGCCCTCTTTAAGCTGCTTTCCCACTGCCTGGGGAGGAATTAACCTAATCCCCTTTTGTGTGGGGACAAAACTCCCAGTGCTTCGATAATTGCTCACCCCAGCCATGCTGGGAAGGGGTTTGGCAGCAGAAAAACTGGGAAGTGGAGTGTTGAAACAGTGCAGGCAGGATATGGCCCTGCTGGCTCCCTGTGCCAGAAGGGGAGCAAAGGGCAGCAGTGGCAGGAGCCAACATGGCTCTGCCCACACTGGACTTTACCCCCCAGACACTGGTCAAAGGTAGAAAACCCTTCTGCACCCCCTTTGCTGCTTGCCAGGACACAAAATCCCCTTTTTCCTCCCTAAAAGACACATGAAGCTATACCTGAAAGCCATTGGGGTATCCATCACCGTCACCAAGGGACTCCAGGGGGTCTTCATCGTCCAGCGTCGCCCGCTTGTAGGTCGACATCTGCACAGGGAGATCAGCAACAGAGGTGCTCAGTGGCCCGGAATGAGGAAGAAGATGAAGGAGAAGGAAGGTTTACACACCTTCTAAAGCCTCCTCCTCCTCCGAGGAGCAAAATCCCGAATGGCTCTGAGGTAGTAAAGCACTACACAAATGCCGGAGGATGGTTATGGAAAGCAAAGAGGGCCGGAGCCAAGAGCTGAGCAAAGCCCGAACCCGCCTCACTTTCCCCCGGGGCCGGGTTGTGCAACCTCCCCTTCAGCCTGGAATAAAGCCGGATCCACCTCCGCCCTGCAGCGGGGAGAGGGACCCCCCTGTGCCAGGGAACCCCGGAGTGCCAGGCACCTGGGAAAGGCTGGCAGCAGAGAAAATGGCTTTTCTCCTGACACTCCCGCCCTACGCCCCATCTGCGAGCCCCGCGCACCGTGAAACAGCCGGAGACGTCCCTGCGAGCCCCCAAAAGCGACAGCACCAGGAATTTCAGCAGTGGACGGGCTCCCTCCCGGCGCCGTGTCCCCTGGGCATTATCTTGTGCTTGTGCCCGGCTCTTATCTCATCCCCGGCAGAAAAACAAGGAAAACCTCACGGGTTGGCAGCCAGCCCTTATCGTGCCGCCGCTGCTGTTTCCTTCCCCCTGGCACTGCCCTGCCATCCAGCCAGATTGTCTCCCGAGGGAGCAAACAACCCTCCACTCCCCTCCGAGGGGCTGAGCACCCCAAAATCCACCGTGACCCCGCCACCGATGGCCCGAGCGGCACCACTCACAACCCTTCACCCGCAATCAGCGCGGGGAGGGGGCTTAAACCCATCTGGATGTCCCCATCCCGCTGCCATCAATCCCAACGGGATAAGTTGATCCAAACCCCGCACAGCCGTGTCTCAATTTCTCCTGGCAGAATGAAAGCACCGGTTCTCAGCCTTGTTTCCAATAGCAGCATTCCCAAACCCCGCTTTGCACACTTAATAACAAGTCTCATTCTCTCCCCGGATCCCAAACCCCAGCCTCAGTTTAATTAACCACAAAACCCACCTGGGGAAGAAAAAGGGTTAAAACAAAGAGGTGGTTTCCCTCCTTGGTTGTACCGAAATCTGTTTCCAGCCCCAAAACCTCCCCTGGGCACCCGCCTGGAGCCTGGAGCCTGAGAACCGTGAGGCAAAAGAGCCTCAACTGCAAGATTTTATCGTGGGGAAAATCTCTGTTTAGAGCCTATTTTTTCCCAGCCCCTTTCACTTTTTCCCACCTATTTTAGTACTTCGCACATGGCTGAAATTGGCAGCTCCGGGCACAAATCCCCGATCACGCGGTGGGGGAGAACCACGTAGCCCCCACGGCTCTGCAACACCAAATTCCTGGAATCCCAGCTTTCACTCCATTTCCTGAGGAAATGCAATCTTTTTTTCCTTCAGCGATCCCCCACCCCGCCTACCCTAGCCCGAAAACAAGGATAAAGACCAAAAAAAGAATCCCTTTCTGTTCTCCTTTCACAAGGGATGTGCTGGCTCAACCCTGTACCAGCCATCAGAGAATCCAAACTGAGCCCGAGTTCCCCAAAACACCCCCGGGAGGCACTGGGATCGACCTCCAGCATCGTTAATTTGAGGGGAAATCGGGTCCGGGAGGTATTTTTAACATCCATATCCTTAATATTGGGGGCATAGTAGCACCTCGGAGTGCTCCCCACCCTCTCCGACAGGTGAAGCGGGAGCACCCCTTTTTGTGGGGCAAAACGGGGTAGATTTTGTCACACACCTCCCCCCTCCAAGTCGTTATTTGCTTCAATCCGAATAAAAATGCATTCTCCCCGCTCCAACAGAGTGGGGGGCACCCACATTTAACCCCCACGGAAGGGATTTTCACTCTCTTTACAACTTATAAAAACCTCAGCATTAAATAGCCTGGTTTTACCCCGAATCGCTCCTTCTCTCTATAAACAATAAGCCCCACGTGCTCGGAGCCCGCACACCCCCAGGAAGGCCCGGGGAGCCCCGGCTGTGCCCCGGTACCGGGGGAGCCCCGAGCCGGTACCGGGCACCCCGAGCCTCCGCCGGCCGCTTTCAATTCCCGTCCGGGCGCCATTTCGGAGCAACCACGGCCACCATCGCCATGGCGATTCCTCGCCTCCCCCCAGCCCCTCCATCGCCCCGAGTCCACCCTGAGCCCCCCAGGTCACCCCCGCGCCCCCAAAGCCCCGCCTGGCAAAGCGGCGCCCACCCGCCCCACCCCCGGCACCCATGGGTGCCCCCGCACCTCCGCAGCCCGCAGCCAGCGCCCTGCCAGGCTCAGCTTGCTAATTAGGATGTCCGGGGGTAATTAGCAACTCGTGGTGTTAATCAGGGGTGCCGGTGTTAATCAGGGGTGCTGGGAAAGTGTTTTGGGGGCGCCCTCTGTTTTGTAGGGAGCACCGACTGCAGATAAAGTAATTTTTTTAGAAAAGCTTAAAAAGCAGCTAAAAAAGGGTTAAACTTAAAAAATAAATAGGGAGGAGTACAAGCCAGTTTGGGGGTGTTCGCAAACAGCCCCACAAAAGTGGGTTCAGCTGGGTGGGGGGCGCCCCCCTCCCTCTGCAGAGGGAAACACGGTGCGGGTCTGGGTCAAGAGTGGATTTGGGGCGGCGGGGGGTTGAGGGGGCACCCAGAGGGGGGCACCCACTTTGGGGTCTCCACCTGGTGACCCCCCCCCCGGCCACAAGGGGCAAGTGGGGCACCCAGGGGTGCTCGGGGGTGCAGCGGGGGTCCCTGGGGGTGTCTTAGGGGGGTCCCATGGGATGCAATGGGGGATCCCTTAAGGGTCCAATGAGGGTCTCACGGAGCCCCTCGGGGGTCCAAAGGGGGTCCCGCGGGGATCCCCCGGGATGCAGTGGGGGGGGTCCTATGGGGTTACAAAGAGCATCCCACGGGAGATGCATCACCCGCGCCCCGCTTCGGCCAAGCGGCCCCCGCTCAACCACCCCCAGATTTGGGGGTGTCGCTGGGCCCCCCCACTCACCATGGCCGTCACCCCACTCCCGCCGGCCCCGGCCCCGATGGGGCGAGCGCCCGCTGAGCCCCGGCACCGCTCGTGACGCCGCCGCGGCCTAGCGAGGGTGGCGAGGGTGACGAGCGAAGGATGTACCTGGGATGGGAAACCAATGGGGCCGCGGAGGGACGGGCTTCCCGCACGCCTCCTTTAACTCTTTCGGGGGGCCCCAAGCCCCGTGTGGGGGGTCCCGCGTGCCCCGGCGCTGCCGGCAGCATCCCCCCGAGGCAGCCCCGGCTCCCCGGCCGGAGGGGATGCGCCGTCCCGGGCTGCGAGCGTGCAAGGCGCGGTCCCGGCGCCGGCCGCTCGTGCAGGCGCGAAAGCGCGCGGGGCGAGCGCGCGCCCGTCACGGCCACGCGCGCGCGCGGGCGAGCGGGGGCCACCCACGGGCCGCGGGAGCGCGCGTGTGCTCCCACCCGTGCGTGGCCGCCGGTGTGGCACCGTGAGCTTCCCCGCGGCGGAAAGCTGCCCTGCCACGGGGACGGGAATGCAATCTGCCGAACACGCGCCCTGCGGTGCCGCCCCCGCGCCCTGCGCTGCCCCGGCGGGCTGAGCACTGGCACGCTCATCGCACCCGCGGGGCTGCACAGCGCTTCTGCTGCGCTGCGAAAGTGCCGGGGGGTGCAGAGAGGGTGGGGAGGGGAGAGCGTTCCGGGGGGATCTGGAGGGTCCGCAAGCGGCCGTGCCCGTCCCCCGGCATCGCGGCCGTGTTGGGGTTCTCTCGGTTGCGCCCCGAGGCGCCCGGGGAGCGGATTTTTGGGCTGAGACCGCCACCTTCTGGGAGGTCACGGGCGGCTCCGTGGGTCATGCAGCCCCCCGGGCCCACGCCTCGCGGGAATTGGGGCAGGGCTGGGAGTCCCCCCCGCCCTTGTCACCACGCCGTGTTTGTTGTGGGAGCTACAGTAATGCCGCGGGATCCCACCAGGGATCCCTCGTGGGCTGCTGCAGGAGCGCGTGCGGGGAAACTGAGGCAGGGAGACCCCACTCATCTCCATCACCCCCACCCCAACCCCTCGCTGGCGCCGCTAGCACGGTTCGGGTGAAAATAATGCAAAATCCGGCAAAACACACATCTATCCCGCCAAGAGGCACCCCAAACTCCCGCGTGTGAAGCGGGGCAGGGCTGCTCAGCACTTACAGCCGGGCTTGGTGCTCCCCAGTCCTCCCAGTCCTCCCAGTATAACCCGGCAGAGGGCACCAGTAAGCCCAGTTGTGGCCTTTTCTCCTCCCGCCCCCCCTTGCTGGCAGCAGAGGGAGGGTGGAGGAAGGGGAGGAGGAGGAGGAGGCGAAGGCCGGGTGCGGGGGGATTTAAGGGCTCGCGGTCCCCCCGGCCCGGCCTCCTCCCGCCGCCCAGAGGGACGTGGGTGTAGGGACCCAAGTTAGTGCGGGTACGAGTGTGACAGCCCCATCCCCGGTAAGGACCCCCGGGGCCACCGCTGCCGTCCCGGGGGAGGGAGGGAGGGAGGGAGAGAGGGAGGCTCTCCGGGGAGCGCGGGTGAGGGGACGTGCGGCGGGGGGGAGGTGCTGTGGGGGTGATGGGGACACGAGAGTGACACGGGAGTGCGGTGGGGACGTGCGTGTGAACGGGGACACGGAGATGCTGCAGGGACCTGGGTGTGCAACAGGGACATAGACATGCAGAGGGGACACGAGCATGTGGTGGGCACACAGACACGGGATTGCGTGCAGCAAGGACATGGATGTGTCATGGGACGTGGTCATGTGGGGACATGGGTGCACAACAGGGACAGAAATGTAACAGGGACACAGGTGTGTGATGAGGATGGGGACAGAGGTGTATGATGGGGACATGGCACACACAGGGGACGTGGTGGGGACACGGGTGTGTGATGGGACTGCAGATGTGCAGACATGGACATGGGGTGGGAACACAGAGGTGACAGGGACACATGATGGGGACACACGAGAGGTGCACAGGCACATGATGGGGACATGGGCATGGAAGGGGAACACATATTTGATGGGGACATGGCCATGTGATGGGGACCTCACTGTGCCACTGGGGCTGTCCTGGCTTCCCCCAGCTGGGGCTGGTGACAGTGAGGTGACGCCGCATGGGACTGATGGCCAGGGAGGCGGATGGGGGGGAAGCTGGCGTGTCCCCAGGGGGGTCACATCGGTGACCGTGTAGGGAGGGGACATTTCTTTCCGGCCTCGCTTGGCTGACCCCGGGCCAAAGGTCTCCTTGGGAAACTGAGGCACGAGCCCGTGCCACCCACCTCGCAGCTCTCTTCTGGCAGCCCCCGCTCAGCGCCGCAGGATGAAGGCTCTGTTCATCCTCCTCCTCGCCCAGCTCTGCTCAGCATCGCTGGTCCCAGGTAGGTGAGGTTTGGAGGGAAGCACCCCAAAAACGGTGCTGTGGGGTGCTATGAGCCCGTTCCCTGCAGAGAGGGAGAAGGACCCCGAGTACTGGCGGCGGCAGGCGCAGGAGACCCTGCGGAACGCGCTGCGGCTGCAGCGCCTCAACCAGAACGTGGCCAAGAACCTCATCCTCTTCCTGGGGGACGGTGAGATGGGATGGGAGCACCCACCCCAGGGCGGGGGCAGCGGGGCTGGGGGGCATGGGGGGTGATGGAGTTGGTGCATTAAAGGAGTACTGGGATAAACTGGGGCTTCACACATTGGGTGTTGTGGAAAAATAGGTGCTGGGGTGAGTTGTGTTCTGGGATAAACTGGGTGCTGGGATAAACTGGGGTTCCAGTAAATTTGGTGCTGGGTGCTGGGATAAACTGGGGTTCCAGTAAATTGGGTGCTGGGATAAACTGGGCTGCAAAAAGATCGGGTGCTGGAATAAACTGGGCTTGCAAGAAGATCTGTGCTGGGGTAAACTGGGTGCTGCAATGAACTGGATTTACAAAAAAGTGGGTGCTATTGTAAATTGAGTTCACATTAAACTCAATTTATTTTGTGGGTGCTGGATAAACCAGATTTGCAAAAAAATATTGGTTGCTGCAATCAGTTTGGTTTGTGTTAAGTTGGGTGCTGCGGTAAACTGGGTGCTGGTATGAACTGGATTTAAAGTTGAGTGCTGCAATAAATTGGGTTTGCAAAGAATATTGGGTGCTGGGGTGAACTGGGTTGCAATAAATTGGGTGCTGGCATTGAACTGGGATTGCAGTAATCTGGTGCAGGGATAAACTGAATTGGCAAAGAACTGGGTGCTCAGGTAAATTGGTTTTGCCATCATTTGAGTGCTGGCATAAACTGGGATTGCAATAAAGTAGATGCTGGGATAAATTTGGTTTGCAAAAAAATTGAATGCTGGGATAAACCGTGTGCTGGAATGAATTGGATTTGCAAAAAGTTGGGTGTTGCAATAAACTGGGTTCTGTGATAAGCTGGCTTTGCAACTGGGACAAACTGGGAGCTGGGATAAACTGGCTGCACAATAAACTGGGCTTGCAAAAAATTGGTTGCTGTGATAAACTGAGAGATGGGATAAAGTGGACGGCGGGCTGAACGGGGTGTGCAGTGAGCGGGGTGAGCGGGGTCTGCTCGGGGCGGGCTGTGCTGACGGTGCCCCGCAGGAATGGGCGTCTCCACGGTCACGGCCGCCCGCATCCTCAAAGGGCAGCTGCACGGGCAGGGCGAGGAGAGCCTGCTGGAGATGGACAAGTTCCCCTTCGTGGCCCTGGCCAAGGTGAGCCCCCCGGGGCACCCACGGGGACACGACACCCACCGCAAGGTCACGGGCGGGCGGCATCGACCGAGCCGAAATTAGGTCAGGGGCGGGCGAAGGCAGCTGGCTGCGGTGCCCGCTGGCCGTGCCAGGGGCCGGCCGTGGGAACGGGAGGGGGCAGGCGGAGCCCGCCGGCTGCGGGACGCCACGGGACCCCCCTGCTTCTCCTGGGCTCGTTTTGCTGAACAAAACATTTTAAAATAATAATTAAATCTGAAGCCAGCAGCCACCTCCGTTCACCCCGTGGGGATGCCCGTGGCAGCGGCTTCCATCTCCCTGCCAAAAGATGGACTGAAAAAAGGCTAAAAGCAGCAAAATGCAGTGTGGGAGGATGTGCCCCCACCGTGGAGGGAGCAGGGGGTGAAATGGGGGGCAAAGGGCAAAAGAGAGGGGACACAGGTGGGATGGGGGTCTGGGGCAGCCAAACAGCACAGGGAGGGAAGCCCCAGGGGGGGAATGCTGGTGCTGTCGGTGGCACTGGTGGTGGTGGAGACAATGCTGGTGGTGACAACAATGGGGTTTATCCATCTCCCACCTTCCAGACCTACAACACCAACGCCCAGGTGCCCGACAGCGCGGGCACGGCCACCGCCTACCTCTGCGGTGTCAAAGCCAACGAGGGGACACTGGGGGTCAGCGCCGGTGTCACCCGGGACCGCTGCAACACCACCAAGGGCCAGGAGGTGACCTCCATCCTCCGCTGGGCCAAGGAGGCAGGTGAGGGACGGAGGGACTCCCGGGCAGGAGGTCCAGCGGGCGGTTTTGGGGGTGTTCTCAGCATTGTCCCCTGAACTGGTGGCACAGGCAAGGCCGTGGGCATCGTCACCACCACGCGCGTGACCCACGCCACGCCCAGCGCTGCCTACGCCCACTCTGCCAACCGCGACTGGTACTCGGATGGAGAGATGCCCCCGGACGCCCTGGAGGGGGGCTGCAAGGACATAGCCCGGCAGCTGGTGGAGAACATCCCTGACATCGAGGTAGGGATGAGGAATGTGCCCTGCAGTCAGGGGGATGGGACCAGGACAGCCTGGGGTGGGGGTTGGATTCATGCAAGGGTGGGGACAGGGCTGTGGATAGATGTGTGACCAGGACTGCCAGTGGCTGAAGAGCCAGGACTCCCAGGAGATGCTGGGCTGGAAACACCAGTGGTTGAAGAGCCAGGACTCCCAGGAGATGCTGGGCTGGAACCACCAAGGGGTGCAGGGTCAGGACTGTGAGTGGGTACAAGACAAGGACCACCCCTGCAAATGTGAGGTTGAGACCAGCCGTGGGTGCAGAACCAGGATTGGGGGTGGATATGGGGCCAGGACCACCAGTGGGTGCAGAGTTGGGACCCTGATACAATGGTGGGCTGGGCTGACCCATGGGTGCAGAACCAGGACCACCCAGTGGTGCAGAGTTGGAGCCCCAGCAGATGAGGGATCAGGACCACCCATGGGTACAGAGTTGGGACCCTCATCAAATATGGGATCAGGACCACCATGGGTGAGGTATCAGCACTTTCAGGGGACATGGGACCAGGAAATTCAAACATAGGTCTTGGACCACAAGCACCTGTAGGTTCAAGCCCCAGACTCACAAATCCATCTTAGCCTCCTCCTTTCCCATACTTCCCAGACCCAAAACTCTTCCTTTTTCCCCAGTTCTGCTCCTTACTGTGGATTTATGCAAAAATTCAACACTGTAAATAAATCTTCTTCTGTCCTTCAAAATAGCCCCAAAGCAAAACATCCCAGCCTGTTATTTAGCTCTTTAATAGCCTCTTTTGCTGTTTTTTTTTCCCTTTAATATAATTTTAACTCTGTCCCAGGCTGGAAATAATTATATAGTGGGGAAAAGACTTTTTTTCCCTTCTTTTTTGTTAATAATTTTGGCGTTGGTGTTTTGCAGCTTTATAATTCACCTTCTACACAGAGAAAGGGGGAAAAAATACAAAAAAACCATAAAATCTCTGCTAGGTTATAAATAACAGTGGCCAAATAAATCAGGCTCCAAAGCAAACAGGGAGAGCCGCGGGATGGGGCTCCATCCCAGCGGGTTCATGTGGGGATCCCAATGTGGAGCATCCTTCCCACAGATTGGGGAAAAAAAATATTCAAAAAGCCAAATCCCTGCTGAAAATGGTTATTTTTGTCCTGCATTTTAATTAATAGGAAGATATTCAGAGTTATTTTGAGCGAGGTGAAATTCCTCGGGTGTTTTTGCCCACAACTCCAGGGCTTTCCTGGACATCCTGCTCCGCCCCTTTGGGGTCTTCCCCCATTAAACCCCAGCTGGAGGGGGAGATTTAAAATAATTTTAAATTCTTTAAAACTACATTTCCGCCCCTCTTTTGCAGGTCATCCTGGGTGGAGGGCGGAAATATATGTACTCCAAAAATGTCAGTGATGTGGAGTATCCCCACGAGGAGAAGCAGCGGGGCACCCGCCTGGACGGCAGGAACCTCATCCAGGCGTGGCAGGAGGCCAAGCCCCACGGCAAGGTGACAGGGACTCTGGGGGGTGGGTGTGCACACACATCACCCCCTGTAACCCTGCAGAGCCATTCCTGGGGGTGGCATATCTTGGGGAGCGTCTCAGGGGTGGCAGAAGCAATGGAGAGGTGACAATGGCTGTCCCCTGTCCCCAGGTTGCTAAGTACGTGTGGCACCGGCGAGAGCTGCTGGCACTCAACCTCAGCCGCGTGGACTTCCTGCTGGGTGAGTCCATCAGCTCACCATCACCTGGGTGCTTTGGGGGACCCCTGTCCTCTCCTGGGCTGCTGGGGCAGCTGCAGTGGCCAGTTATCCTCCAAGGGTGCTGCTGCCTCCAAGGGATGGGGGTGCCTTGTCCTGGGTGTGCTGGTAGCCCCCAAAGATGGTTCTATTCCCTTGGGGATGCTGGTACCCCCCAAACGATCCTGTTACCTCTCTGGGGTGCGGGGACCCCAAAGGGATGCTTTGGGGTGCTCCTGCTGCCCCCAGGGATGCTGGTACCTCCCAAAGAGGCTGCAATTTCCCTGGAAATGCTGGTGCCCCACCCTGGGGAGGCTGGTGTGCCCTCAAGGATGTGCTGCCCACCAGGGACAATGTTACACTCCCAAGGATGCTGCTGCTCCCACCCTGGGACACATCTCCCTCCTCGGGATGCAGTTCTTTTGTCAGCAGTGAAATTCCCATCCCAACTGGAATGTGGAATCCAGCGGGGCAGGAGGAAGGAAGGGCTGGGATTGTCCGGTTTCAATCTAATCTTCCTGGATCCAGTGGTGTGTGAAACACTTGAGTCAGCACGAGGAGCAGGATTTGGCCCCCCTTTTTCTTTTGGTGGAAAAGGATGTCTCCAGCAGTGTCCCTGTCCCCAGGCCTCTTCGAGCCAGGGGACATGATGTACGAGCTGGACAGGAACAACGACACAGACCCGTCCCTCAGCGAGATGGTGTCCGTGGCCATCAGGATGCTCCAGAAAAATCCACGAGGGTTCTTCCTCCTGGTTGAAGGTGGGAGGTTCATGGGGGTGCAGAAATGGGGTATAAAAGGGGGCAAGGGGAAGTGCAAAAAGTGAGGACGGGAAGGTGGAAAAGGATGATAAAGGGGGTGATGGAAGACCAAAAACGGGGATTAAAGGTGATGGTGCATAAAGGGAGGATAATGGGGAGATGGGAGTCCAAAAAAAGGGGATGACAGAGAGGAAGGACGAAGGGGTGGTGGGGGATACACAAATGACAGATAAAGGGGATATGGGGGAATGCAAAAAGAGGGGTAACAGAGGCAATGAAGGTGCAAAAAGGGAGGGATAAAAGGGGTGAAGGTGGAGTGCTAAAATGGATAAAGGGTAGGGGGATGAAAAGGAGGCATAAAGGGGCTGATGGGGGTGCAAAGGGGAGGGTGTGGGATGTAAAAAGGGGGATAAATGGGGTGGTGGGTGGACGCAGAAAGGGAAGAAAGGGGGTGGCAAGGCTGGGAAGAGCAGGGCAATGCCGAGCGGGGCCGGGTTCCGCAGGCGGCCGCATCGACCACGGGCACCACGAGGGGAAGGCAAAGCAGGCGCTGCACGAGGCGGTGGAGCTGGACAGGGCCATCGGGCTGGCCACGCGCCTCACGTCCACCCAGGACACGCTCAGCGTCGTCACCGCCGACCACTCGCACGTCTTCACCTTCGGCGGCTACACCCCCCGCGGGAACCCCATCTTTGGTGAGCCCTGCTGGGGGACACCCTGGGGACAGCTGGGGGACACCCTGGGGACAGCTGGGGGACACCGTGGGGGATTCCATCCTGCTGACTGTGCCACACCGCCAGGTCTGGCCCCGATGCAGAGCGACGTGGACCGCAAACCCTTCACCTCCATCCTCTACGGCAACGGCCCCGGCTATAAAATCGTGGCGGGCGAGCGAGAAAACGTCTCTGCCGTGGATTTCGGTGAGTATGGTCTGGGCCAAAACCCCTTAAAATCACCCCGGCTTGGCTGAAGGAGCTGGGTTCTTAAACGATTCTCACTTCTGCTGTTTGCCCCCAGCACACGCCGACTACCAGGCGCAGTCGGCCGTGCCGCTGCGGCAGGAGACCCACGGCGGCGAGGACGTGGCCGTGTTCGCCCGCGGGCCCATGGCCCACCTGCTGCACGGGGTCCACGAGCAGAACTACATCCCCCACGCCATGGCTTACGCCGCCTGCATCGGCTCCAACCGAGGCCACTGCAACGCCGCCGCCCGCCCCGCCACCCCCCTGCTCCTGCCCTTCCTCGGCCTCCTCCTCCTCCTCCTCTGCTAAAGTGCCTCTTGCAAATCACCGAGGGGGATTTATTTTTAATTCATCCCCCCTTTTTATTTTTCTGTGGACAGCAGCGCCCGGGAAAGAGGAGAGAGAGAACAGAGAGACTCAGCGGAGCAAAAGCAGCCGCCGGTGGTTTGGTGCTGGGAGCTGCCTCTGTAAATACATGGTTCCTTCCCTATAATTAGCAGCGTTCCCTGGCCTATCCCAAAGCCGCCGCGGGATTTGGGATGGCAGCCGGAGCCTCGGCGGATAAAACCCCCTCTTTGAGCGAAACGCGATGGGGCTGGGTCCCAAAATGCCTCTGCGGTCCCTTGGCTGAGGACTGACCCTGGTGCCCAACTCGTCACATGCGTGGGGAGCCAGGGACCACACGAAGATGGGAAAAAAAATTAACTCATTGGGTTAATTTGTCCCTAAACTTGGGTTTTGTTGTCTCCTCAGTGATTTATTTTGTTTTAAAATTCTTCGGGTTAAAGCAATTTGCTGCCCCGGGAGGGATTTGGGAGGGGTTGGGGCTGGGGTTGTGGAAGGGGGGTAAAGGCAGCGAAGCGGGATGTGGGGGGTGGGACGCCCTGGGACACGCCCTCTTCTTTTGGGTGAGGTAATTAGGGGGATAATTAGTAGGTGGGGCCACAAGGGGAAAGGGCTTGCTCAGCTGGAGGGGTGCTGGGAGCGACACTGGGTGGGCAAAGAGTGCTGCGAGCGGACAAATGTCACTGTGCTTGTGCCAGTGTCACTGTGCTTGTGCCGGTGTCACCGTGCATGTGGGTCCAGTGCCTTGCACATGCCAATGTCACTGTGCCAGTGCCACTGTGCGCCTGCAGACACTGCCTGAGCTCAGCAAAAGGTGCCCTGCGTGTGCAAATGTCACAGGGATGTCACGGTGCAGCGTGCCTTGCACACACGGAGCTGTCACCGTGCCTGGATTCCCCGTGCCATGCACAAAAGGCACTGTGCACGTGTGACTGTCACGGAGTGACACGCAGTGAAAATGTGCAGTGCAAACACGTGCCCCAGTCCCTGTGCTTGTGCAAACGACCCCACGGTGCCCCTGAGCTCCTGTGCTTGTGCAGAGGGCTGGGAAAACACTGCCCTGCCTCCCCCAAAACCCCCTAAACCCCTCCCTCATCTTTCATTCATTCACCAGTTTTATAATTAAAGGTCCAGTTCCTCATTAACAAGATTCCTCCAGAGCAGGTGCAGGCTTTGACCCCGGCAGGGCTGGATTTGGGGGCTCTGCCCTTGGCAGGGCAGGATTTGGGGGGCTCTGACCCTGGCAGGGCTGGATTTGGGGGACTCTGACCCCAACAGGGCAGGATTGGAGGAGCTCTGTCCCCGGCAGGGCAGGATTTGGGGGGCTCTGACCCCGGCAGGGCAGGATTTGGGGGGCTCTGACCCCCCTTTGCCCCCCCAGCAGTGCCGGTGTTGCCGGATCCCAGCGAGGCCGGCTGCTGGCACTTCCCAGAAGTCGGGCAGCCCGGGCTATGTTTAACCACTCCCGGGGTGCCGCGTGGTTTTGGGGGGTTCGGGGGGGTGGGAACCACTTTCCCGTGGCCGGGGGGTTGGCAGGACGCCGGTGGCCACGGGGCCATGGCCAAAGGCCACTCCTGACGCCGGGCTGACCAGCAGAGCTGGCAGAGGCTCTCTGGGGGGGCTGAGGGCACCGCCTGCCATATTTTGGGGTACTTGCAGCCCCCCAAAAATAGGGAGCATCAAAGAAAGGCTTTGCTCGGTCCAGCTGCTGTGAAACCCCAACACTTGGCTAAATGTCTCCCCAAAATGAGTGTTTTTACAGCCCCCACTGATGTTTGGGGTTTTGGGGACCCCCTAGATATTGGAGACCCCCCCACTGTAGCGATAAATAAACCTTTATTTTATACAGGACTCACAGGAAACACAAACACAGTTTGGGAGGGTGTGAAAAAATATTCCTCCCCCTCCCCCCAGTTCCAGCCTCCAGCACATTCCGGAACTTTTGTCCCTTAAAATAAAGGGGGGAGAGGGAGCTCCACTTTGGGGTTACCCTGGATTTGAGTCCCCTCTCTTTTTTGGGGGGGAGGGGATGATGCTGGGGTTGGACCCACTCTTCATTTTGGGGTCACGGCAGAGGGGAGGCCCCTTTGTGGTGCATCACCCCCTCACCCAAAGGGTTTTTGGGGTGACAGAGATTGTCTGGAGGGGGGGCACATCCCAATTTTTTTGGGGGGTCCCCCCAAATCCTGCACCGGGGACGATGGCTTCAGCTCCTGGCACGGGGGTGGCACACAGAGAGGGGTGAAGCAGTGACACCCCCGCAGGTGGGGGGGTGACTATGAGCCCTGTGGGAGGGACAGCAGTGGGGTCACCCCAGTGTGGGCACCCCCATCCTGCACGGGTGGAGGGGGGCAAGCAGCCTCACCGGGTTATGGGGGGGCTGCTCCAGCTGGATTTTGATCTCGGGGCAGGGGGGGTCAGGCGGGCGGCGGCCTGGGGCAAAGGGGGGGATCGTGAGCACCCCGAGGGGTCCCCCAGCCCCGCGGTGCCCCCAGCCGGGGGTGCTGGGCTACCTGGGGGGGTCCCGGGGGGGTCATCCGGCCAGGGGGTGTCACTGAAGGCGTCGCGGTGGCTCCCCGAGGGCGAGCGGCTCTCCTGAGCGGGGGGGGAGTCAGAGGGGTGCTGCCCACCCCAAACTGCCCCCCGGACCCCCCACCCCGGGCTCCCCGTACCCGTCCCGGCTCGCCGGGCTCCTCCGCGGCGCTGCCGAAGCTGCTGGCGCTGGAGGAGGAGCGGGAGAAATCCGGCGGCTCCGGCTTCTCGGCCCTGCCAGGGACAGTCCCCAAGGCCAGGGACAGTCCCCAAGGCCACAACAGGCTGGCACCGCGCCGCGTGGCCACCGCCGTGGCCCGCTGCGATGCTGTGCTGGCCCCGGGACACCCTGTCCCCACGCCACCCCGCCCGGGACATCGGATCCTCATGTCACCCTGGCCCCGGCATGTCCCATCCCCGTGCCACCCTGTCCCCACCCCATCCCATCCCTGGGAGGTCCCAGCCCCACACAATCCTGTCCCCACGTCTTTCGTCATCATACCAACCTCTCCCCGTGCCATGTGTCCCCGTGCCACCCACCTTCATGCCAACCTGCATCCAACCCCCCCGGTGCCACCCCGCAGCCCCCTGCCACCTCGTTCCTGGGACACACAGACCGCTGCCACCCAGCCGCTGGTGACCCTGTCCCTGTGCCACCCTGTCCCTCTGCTGCCTTGTCCCCATGCTGCCCCGTGCCAGCCATCCCGGTGCCACCTTGTCCCTGTGCCACCCCGCGGTCACTCTGGCCCGCTGCATTCCTTTGCTGTCCCGTCCCTCCGGTCCCTGTGTCGCCTTCACATCGCCCTGTGGGGATGGCCCCCCGGCGCCCATCGCTGTGCCACCCCATCCTGGTGCCACCCTGTCCCTGAGCTGCGCCATCCCAGTGTCCTCCGGTCCCCATGTCACCTGGTCCTGGAGTCACCCCACAGCGGTGCCCCCCTGTCCCGCTGTCACACCACCCCAGTGTCCTCCAGTCCCCAGGCATCCCCACCCCAGTGCCCTCCTGTCCCCGTGTCCCCGGGGCCCGCTGCGGGACCTGTCGGGGTTGCGGCGGCTCTCGGGGGAGCTGTGTGTGGAGCTGGAGCCGTCGGTGGCTGCGGGGCCGTCCCTGCGGGGAGGCGACGGCAGTGAGGTGACACCGGGAGGGGACACCGGGAGGGGACAGCGGCGGTGCCGGCGCTCACCTGCCGGCCGGCGCCTCCTGGATGCTCTCGATGCCGATGGCGCTGGAGCGGCGGGAGCCGAGGGGGCCGGGCCGCCGCCGCGACGGGCTCTTCCCGGGCACCAGCAGCGCCTGCGGGGCGCCGTTAACGGGGGGACACCGGGGACCGGGGGGACACCGCGCGGGGACAGCGAGGTACCCACCTCTTCCACCGAGCCCAGCCCGATGGCGCTGCCGCGGCGTCCCCGGCGGCTCCCGGGCACCAGCAGCGACTGCGGGCGGCAGCGCGTCACCCACCGGGGACCACGGGGCGCGGGGAACCGGGCACCGGGAGGGGAACCGGGCACCGGGAGAGGAACCGGACACCGGGAGGGGGAACCGGGGAGGGAACCGGGCACAGCGGGGGGAACCGGTGCCGGGAGGGGAACCGGACACCGGGAGGGAAATGGGCACCGGGAGAGGAACCGGGCACCGGGAGGGAAATGGGCACAGGGAGGGGAACCGGAGAGCGGGAGGGGAACGGGGTATCGGGAGGGGAACGGGGTACCGGGAGGGGAACCGGACACCGTGGGGGGGACGGGGGGAACCGGTGCCGGGAGGGGAACCGGACACCGGGAGGGAAATGGGCACCGGGAGAGGAACCGGGCACCGGGAGGGGAACCGGGCACCGGGAGGGAAATGGGCACCGGGGGGGGAACGGGCACCGCGGGGGGAACGGGCACCGGGAGGGAAATGGGCACAGGGAGGGGAACCGGAGAGCGGGAGGGGAACGGGGTACCGGGAGGGGGAACCGGACACCGTGGGGGGGATCGGGCACCGGGAGGGGAACGGGGTACCGGGGGATAGGGGTCCGGGGCGGAGCCAAGGGCAAGATGGGCGTGGCTTATTGTAAGGGGCGGGGTTTAATACGCAGGGCGCGGTCCGCAAACTGGGCGGGACTAATACCTATTTTGGGGGCGTGGCCTCAGTGGGTGTGGTGTGTGGGAAAAGGGGCGGGGCTTGCGACCACGGGGCCGTTCCTGTCCGTGAGGGGGCGGGGCCTGTCCTGGGCGTGGCCTCAGCCGCACTCCCGCAGATCGGCTGCGCGCGCAGGGGGCGGGGCCAAGGCCCGGGGCGCGGTCACAGCAAAGAGGCGTGGTCAACATGGGGGCGTGGCCAACGCCGAAAGGGCGTGTCCTGGGCGGGGGCTCACGGGCGGGCCTGGGGACAGGAGCCGGGGACAAGACCGGGGACAGGAGCCAGGGGGCGGGGCCTGTCCTGGGCGTGGCCTCAGCCGCACTCCCGCAGATCGGCTGCGCGCGCAGGGGGCGGGGCCAAGGCCCGGGGCGCGGTCACAGCAAAGAGGCGTGGTCAACATGGGGGCGTGGCCAACGCCGAAAGGGCGTGTCCTGGGCGGGGGCTCACGGGCGGGCCTGGGGACAGCACCCGGGGACAGGAGCCGGGGATAGGGCTCGGGGACAGGGCCCGGGGACAGGAGCCGGCCCCGCGGTGCTGCGTGCGGGGTGTGGGGCGTGCGGGACCCCCGCGCCGCACCTTGAAGGACTCGAAGAAGCCCGGGGCGGCGCCGCCGTTGTCGGGGCGCTCGTCGTCGGGGCCGAGCCCCAGCATGGCCTGGCTGCGCGCCTGCAGCTCCTCGTGCAGCGTCTCCAGCAGCGCCGCCCGCGTCCGCTCCTGCGAACCAGCCCCGCACTGCTGCGCCCACGCCAGACCACCCAGCCCGCACCCAGCTCCGCATCCACCCCTGCACCCGCCCCCCAGCCTGCTGCGCCCACGCCAGACCACCCAGCCCGCACCCAGCCCGCACCCAGCTCCGCACCCATCCCTGCAGCCGCCCCCCAGCCCCGCACTCAGCCCGCAGCCGCCTCCGCATCCATCCCGCACCCAGCCCCGCAGCCACCCTCGCAACCACCCCCGCAGCCAGCCCCGCACGGCTGCGCCGTGCCAGACAGCCACCCCCGCAGCACAGAGCCGCCACCCCCGCAGGAGCTGCCACCCCCGCGAGCAGCCCCTGCCCCCCAGCGCCCACGCGAGCTCATCCCGCACACGGCTGCGCCCACGCCAGGCACCCGCGCCCCAGCAGCCGCACCCACGGGGGCCGCCCCGCGCCGCCCCCTCCCCACCGCGCTGCTGCCCCCTGCCCCGGGCACCCAGCCCTGCCCGGGTGTGCGGCTCACACAGTGGGCACGGCACCCACGTGTTGCCCCACGGCTTGCCCAGCCCCCCTGGGTGCCCGTAGCTCCTCTGGGTGCCCCCAGCCCCCCTGGGTGCCCGCAGCCCCCCTGGGTGCCCGCACCTCCAGCTTGGCGAACTTCTCGGCGCGGTAGCACGCGTACTCGGCGTTGATGAGCTTGGTCAGCAGGAACTCCTGGAACTCGGGACCCTGCGGGGGGGACAGTCCGGGTGCGTGGGTGCGTGGGTGGCTGGGTGACCCCAGGGGCTCCCCGGCGGCACCCATGGGCGCTCACCTTCCTGAAGACGGCGGGGTCGGGCAGCGGCGGGCCGAAGAAGGGCACGTCGTCACGGGCGGTGACCGAGACCTGCGGCGGGTGGGGGGGTGACGGGGCACCCCGCGGGCCCCCACGGGCACGGGGACACTGAGGCACGCGGGGCTACCTTGTAGAGGGTGCCCTGGGTGCCCCCCTGCTCCAGCTGCACCACCACGAAGGCGTGCAGGAAGTTGGAGGCGATCATGTCGGGCACGAACGGCGTGTTCTCGTCCTGGAAGACGATGGCCACGATGTCGTTGCCGATGTGACGCTTCCGCTGCAGCTGTGGGGACAGGGGAGTGCAGAGGGACACGGGGGGACACGGGGGACAGTGTGGGGCACAGCAGGACACGAGGTGGTCACACCAGGGGCATCAAAAGGAATGAAAGCCGCTCTACCCCACAGATGCACCCCAGCCCCCATGGGTGCTCCACCAGCCCCCTGCATCCCACAGCTCCCCCTGGCACCCATGGGTGCCTTAACAGCCCTCTGCACCCCAAAGACGTTTCCCCACACCCATAACTGCTCTGCCATCCCCTGGGCCCCACAGATGCCCACCACCACCCATGGGTGACCCCTCCATTCCATGGCACATCCCCAAAGCCCCCACAGCCCTCCCACCCCATAGCAGTGCCCCAGACCCACCTCCCACCCGCTGCTCTCAAGCACCCAAGTGTTCCCCCGCTCCTTTCACCCCCCAGCGCCCATGGGTGCCCACCTGCTGGGCATCCCCCTCGGTGTAGGGCAGTTTGGTGGAGACGTGGAACATGATCTCCTTGTCACGGAAGTGGCAATAGACCGACTCGCTGCCTGTCTGCCCGTGGGTCACGTCCAGCCCCCCTCGGAACCTGCGGGGGGGGTGGGTGGGTGAGACAGACCCCGAGGAGCCTCCCCCCACCCCCCAGCACCCCCTCACGCACCCCTTGAAGTCCCGCAGCTGCACCCGCTGGCCCAGGACCTCGAGGAACTCGGCGAAGGCGGGGCTCTCCTCCGTGGTGCCGAAAAGCTCCTCCTCGGAGGTCTGCAGTGGGGCGGGGATGGGTGCCAGCGGATCTGATAGGTCTTACCTGTCCAGGTTTTTGGTAGATGACCCCAAATTTGAAGTGGTTGCTGAGCACGTGCTCGTCAAAGGCGAGGATGAGGCGGGATGCCTGCGGGGTGGGGAGGGGTCAGGAGCTGGGGAGGGGCACCCACGGGTGCCGGGGTGCCCCCTCCCTGCAGCCCGTTCACCTTGGGGTAGAGCACGGGGTAGAAGCGATCCACGTTGACGTCCTCGCACACCAGCTGTGGGAAGGAGGGGTGCTGCCTTGGGGGGCCTGGGGCTGGGAGCACCCATGGGTGCTGCCGCGGGGGGGGCGCACCCACCTTGGCCATCTGCACCACGTTGGGGAACTCGGCCAGGCAGGAGATGGGCACCACGTCGTGCAGGGTGCGGGCACGGGTGCTGCGGAGCGAGGGGGGGGTCAGGGGAGCCCCCAGGGCGGGCAGCGCCCCGGGGTGCCTCCCGCAGGCCGCTCACCGCAGCAGCAGGTGCAGGTGCTCCTGCTCGTCGTACTTGAGCGAGAACACCAGGTGGCCCAGCGCCGGGTCCAGGGAGTAGTAGTTGAAGTGCTCCTGGGGGAAGGAGCAGAGCAGCCGTGGCCGAGGGCGCTCATGCTGGGGGCACTCGTGACATGGGACACCCGTGTCTGTGAGCACCCATGGGACACCTGTGTCTGTGAGCACCCATGGGACACCCGTGTCCGTGAGCACCCATGGGACACCTGTGTCTGTGAGCACCCACCCCCATGGCACACCCCTGTCCATGAGCACCTACATCCATGAGACACCCATGTCCATGAGCACCCATGGGGCATCCATGTCCATGAGCACCCATGGGACACCTGTGTCTGTGAGCACCCACCCCCATGGCACACCCCTGTCCATGAGCACCTACATCCATGAGAGACCCATGTCCATGAGCACCCATGGGACACCCGTGTTCATGAGCACCCACATCTGTGGGGCACCCAGGCCCATGAGCACCCCTGGGACACCGCTGTCCACAGGATACCCACTCCCATGGCACACCCATGCCCATGGAGCACCCGTGCCCGTGAGCACCTGTACCCGCAGGTACCACCTGGGGCACCTTCACTCAGAGAGCCTCACACCCCTTGGGGCATCCAGGTCCTACGGACACACAAACTTACGGAGCCCCCATGTCCATGCAAACCTGTGGAGAACCCACGTCCATGGGCACCCGTGCCAGGGGCACTCCTGCCCATGGGGACCCAACACCCACCTCCTTACCACCCACCCCACGGAGCACCCATGCCCACAAGCAGCCACGTGCCAAAGCACCTGTGTTTATGAGGTCTCCATGTCCTTCACCCCCATGGAGAACCCACCCCAAGCACCATGCCCTGCCCAGGGATACCCACACCCACGAGCCCCCATGTCCGTGGCCCATGGGGCTCCCATCCCCGTGGACACCCCACCCATGTCCAGGAGCTTATGCTGTCTCCGAGCTCCTGCCCATCCACACCCCCGGGACATCCCCACCCAGACCCCACAGCCGCAGCACCCAGGGCCTCACCTTGCCCAGGAAGTGCTTGCGGTAGATCTTGGCCGTGTGGTTGCCCTCCAGCTTTGCCCGGGTGCAGGGTACCGGGGTGGGGGGCGAGTCAGGGGCCCCGCTCAGCTGGTGGTTGGTGCCCTCAATCCAGTAACCCCCGAACTGCGGCAGGAGGATGAGGGGGAACGGCCCCTCCCGGCCCAGCACCTGCGCCCACAGCCACGGTGGGTGCTCTGGGCACCCCTGCCAGCCCAGCCAGCAGCCCCTGCCCCCCAGCCCCCTGCTCTACCTCGTGCACGCTGGGGTAGGGGATGTAATCCTCCTCCGTCTGCAAGACAACCGAGTGGTGACGGCCACCATGGTGGGGTGGGTGATGCCCATGGTGGCACCCCAGGGTGCTGGTTGAGTGCCCACCATGCCAACACCTACCTTGAGTGGCGGGGGGATGGCATGGCGCTGCTGGGCCATCCTGCTGCCCTGGGGAGAGAGGGGCTCTGGGTGCCTGTCTCCCCACCTTAGGGTGGGCATCCTCGGCTGGGGGGCACCCACGGGTGCTCACCTCGGGGTTGGGAGGCGCTGCTGGCTGGAGACGCGTCTAGGTGCTGTGAGGGCGTCCAGGGGGGCCCATGGCGCTTCCTGGGGAGGGGAGAGCTCCGCCACAGCCCCTCTGCGGGACGCCGGGCCAGCAGCCTTACCCCCGGAGCCAGCGGATGGCAGCGAGCCAAGTGCCAGCCTGCGGGTGCCGGGGCGGGAGCGGCGGGGCGAGGTCACTGCGTGGGGACCGCGGGGACCCCCGGAGCCCCCCCGGCACCCCCCCGAAGGGCGCCCTCTGCCGGCGGGAGGCGGTGGCGCGGGGCAGCACCACGGACAGCGCCGGGACCCCCCCAAAGTGGCACCGACACCGTGGGGTGGCACCGACCCCTCCAAAGTGGCACCGACCCCCCCAAAGTGGCACCGACCCCGCCAAAGTGGCACCGACACCGTGGGGTGGCACCGACACCATGGGGTGGCACCGACCCCCCCAAAGTGGCACCGACCCCGCCAAAGTGGCACCGACACCGTGGGGTGGCACTGAGCTTGTGGGGTGCCAACGACCCCGTGAGTTGTCGCCAACCCCGCCAAGTGTCGTCGACCCCGTGGCCGTGCCACCCACCCTATGAGATGCGATCATGCCCGCGCCAGTGTCACTGACCCCGAGCCAGTGCCACCAGCCCCGTGCCAGTGGCAGCCCTCCTCGTGAAGCTGTCACTGCCCAGGGTCTCTCCCCGTGCAATACGGTCATTCCCGTGCCGGTGTCACTGCCCCACGCCAGTGCCACCAGCCCCGTGCCAGTGTCGCTCTCCCCGTGGCAGTGTGACCGTTCTCGTGCAAGCGCCACCGGCCCCGTGCAATGGCACTGTCCCCACCAAACAGCCCTGGTGCAAATGTGACCCGGCCCCGTGCAAACACAGCGGCGTGCAAGGGCGTCCCTGGGGCAAAAGGGACCCTCGTGCCAATGCCACTGTCCCCGTGCAGAGACAGCCCCGGTGCCGGTGTGACCTGTCCCCGTGCAGGTGTGACCCGTCCCTGTGCAAGGTGTGACCCCGGTGTCCCCGTGGCAATGCGACACTGCCACCCCGGTGTCCCCGTGCAAACACGACCCTTCCCCGTGCACCCCCTGGGCCGCTGCCTGACCCCGCCGGGCTGGGGGCGACCCTGGGGGGCTCCCCCTGGGGGTCCCCACACCCCATCCCCTCCCCCGGTACCGGCAGCGGTGAAGGTCACGGGCGGACGGAGCCCCCGGTGCTGCGGCGGGGGTGGGGGGACATCCCCCGAGCGGGGGCTCCGGGGGGCCCGCGGTGCCCGGTGCCCGCAGGGCGGCACTTACCGGGGGCGGCGGGGCCGGGCGGTCCCGGAGCGGGGCCGGTACCGAGCGGAGCCGAGCGGGGCCCCGGCGCTCGCTGCCACCGCGCAGCGTCACGTGCGGCGGGGCGGGGCGGCCCCTCCGGGGGCGGCGGGACCGGGAGCCGGTACCGGGCACCGGGGACCGCACCGGGACCGGCCACGGGCACCGGGAGCTGACCACCGGCCACGGGCACCGGGAAAACGGCAGCGGGAACGGAGATCCGGAACCGGGGATCCCCCTCTCCATCCCTGATGTCACCCCGGCACCGCCTGGCTGTCCCCTCCCTCCCGAGCACCCCGGGCCCCGCAGCGCAGGGGACCCCCCGAACGCCGCCCCGGGCCCCATCTCCATCCCACCGCTGGCACCCGGCTCTGCCATCACCCGCATCCCCCCAAATTCGGCTCGCGGGGCTCCCCCCCGGCTCTCCCCGGCACCCAGAGCTGGCTCCCCCGTCCCCCTCTTCCCACCCTGGCTCCCGGCAGACCCTGTAACCCCCCTCCCTGGAACTCAGGGACCCCCATCTCCCTCCCCGGTGCCCAAGCCCCTCCTCCCCTACCTCTGCATCCCTGGTACCCCAGGAACCCTCCCATCCACAATTCCTGGTACCCAGAGTACCCCCAGCCTTCACCCCTCCTCTCCCACAGCCAGGGTGGCCCCCACCCCTACCTGGGACCCCCACCCATAACCCCCCATGCCTACAGCCCCCCCAGCTCCCACCCTGTCCCCTCTAATGCCCATCCCCCAGCACCCAGGCCCCTCCCATCCCTCCCTGGCACCCAGAGCCCCCCATGCCCCAAAGCCTCTCCCCCCACTTCCAGCACCCCTTTGTCTCCCCCAGGGGCTCAGGGGGACACTCTGGCTCCGAGGGCCCCAAGGAGGGGCAGGGACCCCCCCAGGGACACACCAGGTGGGGACAGGGGTCGATGTGACAGGGCCAGGGCCACCAAATGCTGTGCCCAAGCTCCATAAAACCCATTCCCTCCCTGTGCCATGGAAGGGGGGATTCCTCTTGCTCCCACCCTGCAGTGCCCACCTTCCTTTTTGGGACAGCTCCAAGTGGGATTTATGGGATAATCAGCTCCACCTTGCCCCAGCCCCCTCGGCCCACGTGTCTGCACTGCAAGGAGGCTGCCACAGCTCCAATGACAACTTTAATCCGATAATATTTGCAAAGAACAGACAAAACAGGAACGGGGCCCTGGCTCACACCTTGCACCTGCGTCCTCTGCCACAGCCCTGGAACACCCCACGGGATCCCTTCCCACAACAGTGTAAGCTCAAGGAAGAGACTGTTTTATATATAACATTAAAAAAATTAACAGCAACTTGAAAAGATGGAATTTCCAAGGAATATGTACACAAGCGAGTGCTTCAGGTTGGGAAGAAAAGCCTCCTGTGGCTTTGGCATGGAATTTGTCATGTCTATACCTTGGGAAAGACTCCACAGGTCCAAACTGCCCCAAAATATCACTTTTTAGGAAATTCAGAGCCCCTCAAATGCTGCTGCTTCACCCCCAAACCCAGCAGGGACAAGGGAGGAAGGCGCTGGGCAAAGAGTAGCTGGAATTCTTCACATAAAACACTGGAAATCAAACACTGGAAATCAAAACTAGTGGGGTTTTGGGCATGGAATTTTGGCCCACATCCTCTTCTTGCAGCCCAAATTCCTGCAAACCTTGAAAAAATAAAACTGATGTGATCTCTGCATTGTATTTTTCTGCAGAAACAAAGGAAAAGGTTGGAAAGGAAGAGGATCTCTAATGAAGAGATCCCTTGGCAGTGCCCAATGTGGATCCATCTGGAAGTGGGATACTATTTCCTGCTAAATATTAATGGGGAGAAAAGTTTTCTGGGAGATGTTAAAAAAAAGTAAAAAGAAAAAAAAAAATTAGTGCATTGCTGAAAAATGAGGAGAGAGGAGTTACAAAACCTCTTCCCATGGGAAACTCAGCACCCACCCGCACCCCCTGGCCAGCTCCGACTGCCCTGAGCCAGGAACATTCCCAGCAGCGCCAGACTGGAGCAAAATGTTCTCCAAAGTCGTTAAAATATCCCAAATTTCTAAAAAAACCCAGAGTTCCCAGAGCCCAGGTGGTTACTGGATTGTCCAAGGTGTGGAGCAGCGGAAGGATGCGGAGAGGGGGCGGCTCCCAGCCCCTGGCAGGGCTTGGGAGGCAGATCCCAGCTTCCATTTTGGGTCAAGAAAATGAAGTTTTGTTGTCTGACAGCTCTAGAGACATTCCTCACGAAGTCACAATTCCTTCCATGCTGGACTGAAAGCGTGAGAGTGGATCAAAGACAGGATTATCCTAAAGAGTGAGTGCAGAGGGACCAGGATGGGCTGGATCTCCTGCACCACCACCCCGCTGCGGCCGGGCCGGGGACACGAGGCTGCCCTGGTCCCACACACCAACTGCTGCTCAACTTCCCAACCTTGCTGTTCTTTATTAAATAAACCCAGGAACGCTGTCCTGAAGCAGGATGTCCTTCAGTGCAGATCTGCTTTGACATAAGGCTTTTGTTTTCTTTTTGGGGAGCAAACGTCTCACGATGGATTTTTGCCTTCTGGAAGAGTCAAAAAGTACTGTATCCACCTGTTTTTATTCTTTTAATGCCCTACCATGTGACAAATCCTCTTCCCTTCTGGTCGCTCCTCTTGGAAAACCATCAGTGGCCAAGTAAACCAGTCCCTGGGAAGGAAAGACACCAGCAGCAGATGAGGAGGGAAATGGGATGGGGTGGGATTCATGCGAGGGGATACAGAGGGGGCAGAACAGCTGGACTCACCTTTAAATCCCTCTTCAGGCATACAAACTGGGATGGAAAGGGAAGGAAGGCATTAGAAGTGGCTCTGAGGATTCCACAGCCTCTGACAGGAAGCATCACAATCCCCATTTCCCACCTCCCCAGCCCAGCCCTTCCCCACCTCTCTCACCTTGCATAACGTCGTCCATGGCCGCGTAGTCCGCGATGGGCTCGTCGGCCTGGGAGGGACAGGAGCAGGGAATGAACCAGCACAGGGAGCAGGGAAAGGACCAGCACAGGGAGCAGGGAATGAGCCAGCACAGGGAGCAGGGAAAGGACCAGCACAGGGAGCAGGGAATGGACCAGCACAGGGAGCAGGGAATGCACCAGCACAGGGAGCAGGGAATACACCAGCACAGGGAGCAAGGAATGCACCAGCACTGGACCAGGGCATCACAACCCTGCTGCCCAGACACTGGGAAGTCCGTGCAAGGACTCACTCCCTGATTTAGTTGTGTTTTGGGCTGGTACCCACAGATCTCAGCAGCTATATCAGCTACAAAGCACTCTTGGAAATAAAAGAAGGGGGGTTTTCTCCTCCAAAACAAAGATAAAAAGGATTTACTTCCTCCAAAACAAATAGAATTAAGGATACTCCTCCTCCAAAACAAGAATAATGAGGATTTTCCTCCCCTAACCCAAAACATTAGGGCTTTTCCTCCTCCAAAACAAAAGAAAAGGATATTCCTCTTCCAAAACAAAAAAAAAAAATTAAGGATTTTCCTCTTCCAGAACAAAAAACCAAAACAAAAAACCCCACAAACCCCTCAAGGATATTCCTCTTCTGAAACAAAATAAGGATTTTTCTTCTCCAAAACAAAACAATTAAGGATTCTCCCCCCACTCCTCCAAGGAGCTCCCCGAGGAGCTGGCTCCATTTGTCCCCATCTCCACACCCCAGCCCCCTGTCCCTGCCCTGGTACCTTGAGCAGGATGACAGACTCGGGGATGACTCCCAGGCTGCCCAGCGTGGCCGTGTCATCGCTCAGGATCTTGCCCTCCAGGGACAGGTTCTGGTCGAAGGGGGCCACGGAGAAGGCGTGCATGATCTGGGGACACACGGACACCTCACCGGAGCTGCGGCTCCTCCCGCCTGCACCACCCCAGCTCCTGGGGCAGACCCTTCCCCCGCGCCCCCTCACTCCTTGTTTTGAGTTTTCTGCCTCCTTCCTGGCAGGAGAGGCGGCCTCACCTGGATCTTCAGCTCTTTCAGGGTCTGGTTGGCTGACACGAGCAGCGCTTTCTCCCCCCGCACCTTCCGGTGCCGTGTGCTTCTCCTGATTCCCTGCTTTTGGTAAGTGATGTAGCTCTGGTGGGACAGCTTCTGGCGTTTCGTGCCACCATTAGCCTGGAGATGAGGCAAAAAACGAGGAGATTGAGTTGTCTGGGGATACACACAACCTCCCCAGATTCCTGAGAGTGTTTTGGGCCAACTGCTCACGTGAGGGATGGCAGGAAGAGATGGAGAACCCCTTGGAAAGCCAATTGAAGCATGCAGGTGTGGAGATGACCAAAGGATTTGCCTTCAAACATCAGTTCCTAGTCCTAATGCCAGCGTGGGGCAGATTTCCACATGCACATGAATCCCTATCCACATTTAATCTCTCCAAACCCAGCACTGGTGAGGTCTGACCACTCAAATGGCAATTTGAGACACCTTTCTGCTGCCAGTGAGATGCAGAGGAGAAGGGTGGTGATCCCATCATGCTGACTCAAGAGGATGATACACAAATCAAGGAACCTGATGGGATTTTTCATCTCTACCTGGTTAAAATCAGGGTCTTGCTCCCCCTCTGGCTTGTTTTCCTCCCTTTCCTCTTCAGCCTCCGAGCTGCTCACGTTCAGCTCTGGAGCCGCGTCCTTCATGACCTGGAGTCATAAAAATCATTCTCCATAACCAACAGCATCCACAAGGCCTGTTCCACCCTGGCAAACAACTCCCAGAGACCTCTGGGTGCCACCTCCATCCAGAGAGCCCAGGAATAACCCTGGGAGCTGCTCCATGAGCTCTGCAAAGGCTCCTCCACCCTCCCCAGCTGTGTGGAACCTCAGTGGGACTCAGCTCAGGAATCCCCCTCTGTGGAATTGCAGGTGCTTCCTGCCCTCCTTTCCAGGCAAAGGAAAGTCCCCCGAGGCCCTGACTGATTCCTTTCCCATCAGCTGGCTGATCCAAGTGTATTACAAAAGCCTCAACATGGAGAAAGTATTTTTTGTGAATTAAGACATTTATCCGCCCCTGCAGCACCATTACTTATGGGGCTGGAGGTTGTAAGCAAGTGAAATCTAAATAATTTACACAAATACAAAAATAAAAAGGTTGTTCAGGCCAGTGAAAGTCACTCCAGGCATAGATCTGCCTGGATGTAAATTCCCAGCTACGCTGTAGCTGGAACTGGGCTTTGCAGGAGCCCAGGAGATGTGGATGCCAAGACCTCTCTTCTCCATCAATGTATTTGCAATTAATGATGCAATTCCAGCTCCCAAACATTCCCCAGAGCCCTCTGAATTCCAGCAGTGCCACCCTACCATGATTTTATCTGGATGAGGCTTCCCTCTGCAGCACCGTTCACCCCCAGGAAGAACCAGGTGGTGCAGAGGAGGGAGGAAAAGGGGTGAGGGGCTGGGAAACACTCCCTGATTTTGCAAAGCCAGCAGGAAGGGCACAGTGGCTCCCAGTGCTGCTGACAGTGATCCTGGCCAGCATTCCTGCTGCTTCCCATCCTGCCGAGGCTGCCCTGTTACTGGGGGATCTCGTGGGCACGTTCTCACCCCCTCTCTCCAGCTCCAGCTGCTCCATAAAGAATAGCTCCCTGTTTTTCTGCCAGCCCCACGTGTGAGCACAGTCCTGCCCAGTGCCAGAAAAATACAACACCCAAGCCTCTCGTGCAGCAGAGCCAAGAGGGATTCAGGCTGGGGATTGAGGCTGGGAGCCCGTGGCTGGGGGCTCCAGACGCTGCTGCGTGATCCACATCCCACATCCAGGGCAGGAGCCCATCCACCTCCAGCTCCCTGTGCTTCCCCGGGCTCCAGCGCCTCCCTGGGATGGGCAGCGAGGTGGAAATCAAGGAAAGGCCAAAAAAACCTGCCCCACACCCCAAAGGTGCAGAGATTGTTTTCATCTGAGCTCGCCCACCCTTGGCTCCCTTCTTAAGAGCCCTAAGGAGGGGGGGTTTACCAGAACCAGCTTTGGGTACTTGGGAAACCAGTTCTAGAGCTGATGCTGACACTTAAGACCAGTAAAAGCAAAATTCACAGCTTCAGGGGATCCAAGTTCATCTCCAAGTTCATTGTCTCACCAGCACTGAGGAGAAGAGCTCATTTCTATCCAGGAATTAAAATGTCACTTCAGCAAGAAGAAAGGAAATGACAAATACTGGAGGGGGAGGAGAGCAGGTACAGCCTAGGGACACAGCTAAGACAGAGCAAACAGCTGGGAGCATCCCTGAAAACACAAGAGGATTTGGTTTGGCAAAAAGCAGCCTCGAGGAGATGGAATTTTCAGAGCCAGAATGTCCCAATTCGCTGGTTTTGCCAAAGCTGCCTGGAGCTGCAGAGCTGGGGATTTCTGCCCTCAGCACCACCATGGACCAGCAGGATCCCTGCCAGTCCTGGGGACATGGGAGCTGTGACAGCCCCCTCGGGGCATTCCTGGAGCCTGGCTGAGCAGGGATAGGGGACAGTCCCTACCTTTTTGTTGTCCACCACTTTGTGGATGTAGATGGTGGCCTGGGTGTACTCGCGCAGGTCCCGCTGCTGCTGGCACAGGAGCCCTTCCCGGCACTCGGGGCACAGCTCTGGGCACACACCAAGGGAGGAAACATCTCACTGCTCCAGCTGCTCCGAGGCCCCACTGCAGGGCCCTCACTGCTAACCACATTAAATCCCACAGTGGTTTGGGCTGGAAGAGACTTTTAGGATCTCATCCACCCCTGCTAGGGGCAGGGACATCTTCCATTACCCCAGATTGCTCCAGGCCTTGGACACAGCCAGGGATCCAGGGGCAGCCACAGCTGCTCTGGGCACCCTGTGCCAGGGCCTTCCCACCCTCACAGGGAAGGATTTCTCTGCAATTCCCCATCTAACCCTGCCCTCTGGCAGTGGGAAGCCATTCCTGTGTCCTCTCCCTCCAGGCCCTCATCCCACATCCCTCTCCAGCTCTCCTGGAGCCCCTTTACACCCTGGAAGGGGCTCTGAGCTCTCCCTGGAGCCTTCTCTTCTCCAGACTGAACACCCCAGCTCCCCCAGCCTGGCTCCAGAGCAGAGGGGCTCCTGCCCTCGGAGCACCTCGGTGGGCTCCTCTGGACTTGCTCCAGTTGCTCCACATCCTTCCTGTGCTTAAGACTCCAGAGCTGGGCAGGGCATTGCAGGGGGGACCCTGCCAAGCTCTGAGTTTCCCCATGACCCCCCTGCACTGGGGTTTGCAGCCCAGGAGCCCCCAGGAGCAGGGGTCACTCACGGGGCTCGGAGGCGTAGCGGGCGCTCTCGGGGCCGGCCCCGGCTGCCTGTGTCCGGGTGATTTTGATGACGTGATCCACAACAAAGAGTTTTTGGATCCTCTCCCACTCGCTGGGCCATATCAGAGCTATACTGTGCAAAGGAACAGGCAGGTGCTTTAGGACATTGGAAAAGCCAAGCCCTAAACTCACAAGAAATCCCTCCCTCTTTGCCTTGTTGGTCTGTCAATGAAAGAAAAACTGCAAAATCTGTCCAAAACCCAGCGACACGGGAGGGCCTGCACACCCAGATAACAGCAGCCTGTGATTAGTGACACTGCCGTGCTCCCGTCGTGCCGGAGGGAGGGATGGAGGAGGAAAGGAGTGGAAGATTTCCTACTTTTAGTGCTGCATCACTGCAGAAGCAAGGCTGTGGAGCATGAAGTCCAGCCCTGCAGCCAGCACTCCGGGGGGGAAGGCTCACGGAAAGCAAATTGTAAGGAAGCAGAATGTTTCTGCATCCTGGCCAAATCCAGAGTGGTTATTGTCAGGAACAAACCAAGCTGAAGGAAGCTCTATTTTCCCGACCCAGCATCCTTGGACAGTTTAAGTCTTGCCTTGCAGGAAGGCTGAGGTGGCTCTGAGAAAGCCTTGGTGTTAATTTTAGGTGAAAGGATTACTCCTCATCTTGCTGTGGCTCAGCAGCAGGAGCATTCCTTTGGGAACGTTCTCCCAAGGCTCCTGGCAAAACGAAAGAGTGCGAAGGGAAGGAACTCACTGTTTGGAGTCTTCTTTGGTCATGGAAGCAAAGGTGAACATGAGCCCCCCGTGGGGACAGAGCAGGACACTGTTTGCTATGGAGGACACGGGGCTGCAGCGCGTCGGCCTCCTGCAAAAGGGAAGAGGTTTGGAAAGCTGGATCCCACCAAAACCCCCACAATTCTTCAGGAAGACAGGAAGGAATCACAGGTGAGTATTTACACAAGGCATTCCAACAAGGAATAGTAACTGCTGGTGATGAGGAAATCAGATCTGCGTTCCTCTGCGGTGCAGAATGGCTCTGACCAGCAGAGATTTCCATCTCCAGCCTGAGCAGTGACCTTTGGGATACAGCTCCAGACAGATGAAAAAACTAATCAGGTTACCAGCTAATCTGACCATCTGGTTAACACACAGCAAACAAGGAAATTCAGAGTCTTACACCGCATTACAATTGATACAAGTCCTGTAAAAATCAGCTTCACTGTTTCCACGAGCTCACTGTGCTTCCAGTCAGAAGCAAAATATTATCTACAGCCCCCAAAATAAGAGATAAAAAGCACCAAAACCCTCCAGCCAAGTTACCTGACAAATTTCCTCCATTCTTCTACAAAGAACTGTGAAACAATATACAGCTCATCCGTCTCCTGGGGGAAAAGAGGAGGGAAAAGGATCTTTTTAATGAACCCAACAATGACTGTTCGGTTTTTCGGCAGCGCTCGCTCCCTTCGAGACCTCAGTGCTGCTTTACCATGACAACTCCATCCAAGTGGGCTGTGAAAGCCAAGCAAAATAATTTGGGATCAGGTACTAAGCACTGCCATTGCTAATCCTGTGTTTATTACAAAGTTACTTGAGCTTTTGATCCAATTACTTCTGATTCCCAGAGGGAAAGGGCATTTCCCCGGAGCAGCCAGGACTCCCCAGGGCTGTTCCTCCTGCTGGGTGCTCAGGGTTTGAAGCTGGTGACTCCCTCACTCCCACAGGCGTGGGGTGAGACCACCCCACCATCCCTCAATTGCTTCCAACGTCAAAATCCACAAGTTTTTCCTTTTGGCAGCAGGAGGGACACCAAACCACAGCTGTGCACCAAATGAGACAGCGTTTTTGGGATAATCTGTGGGTTTTTGTCCCAATCTTCCTTTAATTTGTTTGCTCCTGGGCAAGAAACCACCCAGCCCCCAAGAGCTGTGTGACAAAATTACTTCCATGCTCTCCTTTATCCTCACTCCCTTCCTAAAGACAGAATTAAGGGCTTGCTCCATCTTTCTGTAGGAAAACTCAGCACACCTGAGGAATATATATAGACACACTTTTTAATTTCCCTTAATTTCTTGATTTCTGCTTGTTTTCCTCCCCAAACCTCAACTTCTTTGGATCAGGAGAACTCCAAAGGCTTGAGGGGAAGATCCTCAGCTCTCTTCTATGAGGCTCCCTCAGGAAATTAAAAGGGAAAGGAGGATAAAAAGGGAAAGAAGGATCTAACCCTGCTGGTGGAGACCCTTCTGTGTCTGACCCACAGTGATGAGCTCCAACTTTCTCCAGCTGCAAAAGCAAATCCAACGAGACACAACCTTAACCACCACTGGCAGGACCTGGAGCTCTCCAGCTCAGCATGAAAGGAAAACTCCTTTTAAACCATTTTGGGTTTCCTTGGTTCTGAGCCGTGGATCTCTGCTGCCTCAGTTTTTATTCCCAGCTGGAACAGTGAGGGATGGAGGCAGACACCTGCCAATGCACCTTGGCAGGATTAATTAATTAATTAATGGCAGTCAGCCATTAATCAGCACCACGAGACTCCCAGAAGCCAAGGACTGGAGCCAACAGCTCATTCTGGGCACCTCAAACCCCCAAGAATTCCTGGAGAAGCTGCTAGGAGAGGGTTTGCACAGCCACGGCTGCTCTTTGCAGGGCTGCAGCATTTTGGGAAGCTCCCTGAGCTGTTGGGACACAGGATGATGCTGGAGCACACCTGAATTTAGCCCAAGCAGCAGCAAAAGGTGGTGGTGGGGCAAAGTTCAGGTGTGTTCCAGCATCCTCCTGCAGGGCAAGGCTGATGGAGAGCTGTGGGAAGTGGCTGTGCTGTTTCCTCCTCCCAGGGCCAGATACAACCATGACAGCAACATTGTCACTGTTATCTCCCTGACTGAGGGCCAGCCACAGCTCCCTTGGCACACCAGCCATTCCTGTGGCTCTGCAGGGCTCTGTGCCAGCACAGCTAATCCAGGGAAGTCACACCTCAGCACAACACTCCTGAGAGCTCTGCTGGCACACACTGGGTGAGTGGCTGGCTGTGGAATGGTTTGGGATCTCCTTCCACCCCCTGCCATGGGCAGGGACACCTTCCACTGTCCCAGGTGCTCCAAGCCCATCCAGCCTGGCCCTGGGCACTTCCAGGGATGGGGCAGCCACAGCTTCTCTGGGCAGGAGAGGGATTAAAGCCAACAAAATCCTCTCCCAAGCCTGGCTGTGTTCCCTGCTCCCCCTCCTTCCCTACCTGAGGCCAGCTGCCCAGGCAAGGCCTGCATTTATCATGGAACAGGTTCTGGAGAGAAGTCTTCTGCTCACTGGCCATCATCTTATGCAGAGCTTCATTTTCCTCCCCTTCACGCTCCAAAATCTGCAGGAAACAGTTAATTACATCCCAGCTCCCATTCCCAGCTCCTACCAAAGGTGACTTTATTCTCCTCCATGGCAGGGTTGTGTTAAAAAGGAAAACCAAAAATACAGGCAGTATTTACAGTCAACAGAAGAGGAGTATTTGGCAAATACCTTGCACTGGGAACAGCACTCTTTGTTATTTGGGAATTCGGGGGCTTTTGGAAAATATTGCTTGAGTTTCTCCCAGGCTTCCTTGGAAACCACCCTCCGCTCGTTCTCAGAGATGCACAGGTCACCTGCAGGGAGGGAATCAAGGAAAGGCTTTGATCACAACATGCTCAGGGATGTTTTGCAGCCCTTGATTGAAGAGATTACAAGGAACAAATGGGGGGAAGAAATCCACACATTTATCAGCCAACACCACGTCAGCAAAAACCAGTAAAGTCACCTTCAACTCCTTCCTTGCTTCCTTCAGACAGAGAATAATAATAATAATAATATGACTTTAATTTGTAAAAATGCTCTTTAGATTTCCAAGATCATGGCCTAAGCAGCTGATCAAACACAAGTAGGGATGTGGGGAAAAGCCAGAGGGCACAGGGCTGCTGTTATCTGATCCTGGCTATCCACAGCTACAGCCTCCTCATGGTGACACCATTGCTGAGCCCCAGGATAACAACCCTGTGTCCCATGAAACCAGGTGCCTTCCACATCCTTAAAACCCCAAACTCCCACTGCAGAATATCAATAGAGCTTCATGTGCCCTATCCAAGCACCTGAAAATGTGGAAAAGGCAGATTTTGCACCCTAAATCTGCTCTGGGGAATAACTGGACATGAAGATACCAAGGACATTTACCAGCTACCCCCAGAACTCTTATTTATCCATCAGCATTATTTACCCTGCTATCAGGATTATCTATCCTGATGCTCAGGCAGCTCCAAGACCCCAAGGAGGATTTCCAGGAGCCATCTTTCCTGCTGCCTCAGGGGTGGGAGCAGGAGGCACACTCAGGCACTGGGACACACGTGTACGAGGACGACACGTGCTGGCCGGATAAACAAGGCTTGGAAAAACGGGAGAAGGCTCTGGGATCTGACCAGCTGCCCACTCACAGGGCTGCTGATGGCCAAGGGGAAAACACAACCACATCTCCCTGGGAGACAGCAGCTGGAAGTCCCTGTGCAGGGAGGAGGAACACGGGGAGCAGCCGTTGCGACACCGGGATGTGAACCGGAGCTGGGAATATCCGAGTCACCTCAGCAGGGACTGCAGCAGCAAGAGGGAAGGAAAACAGCAACTGTGGTGTCCAAAGGGCACAATCCCTTATTATCTGCTTTTCTATAGCCTGGAGAGCTGCAGGGAGAGGAGAGGGAGAGGAACTCCCTCCTCCCCACCCTCCAGCAGCTCTTTAACATGACAAGCAGCTCCTCAGGCCCACGGACTCCCTCCAGCCCAGCCTGGAATTTGGCCAGCCCTGAAGAGGAAAAAATAGCAATGCTCCCCTCCTGCTTTTCCTCTAATAAACAAAGGTCAGGCCTCGGTGCAGCACTTGGCCACTTGAGCTTCATCCAACAAGGCCAAATGGCTCCGGAGGCTGGCCCAGGATGCTGCCCAGAGCCAGCAAGGATGGGGAGAAAAAGGAGTTTGTACAAATAAGTGCCTTGACACCACATGATTAATGAAAACAGATTAATACAGTGAGTGAAAGAGGTGGAAAAATCAGCTCTGGGTCTGCAGGGCACATGTGTTTTGCCATCTGGAAGATGAACCCAACTACTGCTGACCCTGCTTCTCACTCCCACCATCCAGGGACATGTTTTGGGCACAGACATCAAAGAAGGCTTAACTTGGTATCTGGAAAAAATTCCCTGGGATCAGGCAGCTACTGGAGAGCGGGGAATTGCAGCAGGGATGCAAAGGGAGCTGTGAAGGGAACGCCCGGGTGGCATTCCTGGAGGCCAGCCAGCCCTCCCAGATCCAGCACTGCCTTTTCCAGAGCCTACCATGGAGGCAGGAACCTCCTCCACCACAAAATTAAGGCCGTAGGAACAAGACTACAGATTTGCTGATCCACTGCAGAGGGAGTTTTTCAAGGTGGAAAGCTTGTTTTCCATGAATAATCAGAGGTTAACTCAAGACAACAAAACCTGCCCTGCCAGCAGCCCCTTATTTAGTATTATTTATTCTGCTATGACCCCAAGTCACAGATCAACCAGCAATTTAACACCATACATTTTCCAAAGGCCTTTTGGCCTATTTTTTATCGTGTCTGGCTTCCTAAATGTTCCATCCCCACGCTCCATGCTTTTATTGAACTGCAGCAGCCTCGAGGCAAAGGGAAATGCAGCGTTCAAGGCACTGAGTAACAGCTAAAATCGTGACAAAGTGCTTAAACACTGCTTGAAAATGAGATTTCTCTTACTCCAGGTTCTTGACTACCCCTGATGACAGGAGATGTGTGGCTAATTGATGCCATTTTTCCTTCTGTTTGAGATAAGGTGGAGCCTCCCCACAAACTGATGCCTACAAACAGGAGCTTAAGTAAAACTGGGTTTTATGGCTGGGAACACAAGCTTTATAAAGTGAGATTAAAGCATCAGGGTAGCCAAGGGTGCAGCTAATGAGGCATCACTTTCAAAACAACTGATAGGAGGTGAAAACCTTACGTAAACAGACACCAAAGCACAGCAGGTTGGGAAATCGATATCCAGGAGTGGTCCTGGCCCAGGTGCTGGGTGAGTGCTCCTGTTTTAATGTAAACCAGGATATTAAACAGACTCTCAGCTCCCACCTGGACTGATCTACATCACCTCTCCCTCTCTTACTGCTTTTAGAGCTTCCAAATGGCTGCACAGCTTTGGTGCTGCCCATGCAAGGATGGGAAGCTCAGCATCTGACAGCTCTGCTTGGCTGAGTCTTCACAGAGTTTGGCTGCAAGGAAAACTTTTGAGGCAAGAAACACCAGGAAAATGAGAATTAAGCCCACTTAATTGTGTGACTCCTCAAGCTGGCCACAGTTGGAGCAAAGGCTACAAGGTTAATGCCTGCAGCAGTGGGCAACAACGGAGATATTCAGCTCCATCCCCCGGAGAGACTCACCATGTGGGCAAACGATGTCTTCATTAAAATTTAACTCCTCTTCCTCCTCCCTCTTCTCTTCATTTGATTCATCTAATTAAAAAAATAATAGTACAAGAGGATTGCACAGAGTTCCTCTCCCAAGGAAGAAAATCTTACAGGGAAAGGAGCATGGTCACCTTTCAAATTACAGCAAACCCCCTCACCCAAGGGAAAATTTGGAAGGAAATTTGTTATTCTCCGATGTCTTGGCCTCTGGGCAGGCGGGATTACAGCCCCCAGGTCACGTAGGAGGGCTTTGAAGTGCGTGGAGCACAAGCCAGGCCTTTGTGAGATTACAAAGGATGCATTTGTTAGGGCTGGAACACCGCAGGGGTTCCCTGCTCCCAGACATCTCCGAGTTTAACCTAAACACAAGCCTAGGTAAGAGCAAAAGGAGCAGAATTCCTGGCAAAATTCCTGATCTAAACCAGATGCTGCCTGACAAACTGAGGGGGAGCCTACCAGGGGGCTGACAAACCCTACATCCATCTCTAAATTAGTTAAAGTCAAGCTTGGCCACTAAATGGAGCATCATCAAGACAATGACGTGTCAGCAAGAGCCTCTAATGAGCTGCTTAACGAGCAACTTGGCTGGTGCGTGGTTCAAATGCACTACTGGGAGTTGCAACCTGTTGTGAATCGAAGTCACCCCGAGGAACGATGAGTGCTAAGTCAAACACCCGTTTTTTCTCCACGAGTGCTCCTCCTTATCGGGGGGCTGAGGTGCCCTCCAGTCCAGGATCAGTGCCCTGAGCCATCATTCCCACTTTCATTCCAACAAGCTTCTTACCCAGTTCAGAGAAGCTCAAGAAAATACGATTTTCAAACATTTAAAGAGCAGAAGGCAAATAAAACCTCCATCTATTCTCATGATATGGGCACAGAATGGAGTGCAATTCATGATTTTTGTTCCCAGGCTGTGTTTTCCCAGTGCTGCTGCATCAGCTGTGCTGTTTTATACCTCAACCTTCACAATAAACATCATCATCATCCCTTTCCCAAGGTAATTTTCACGTTTCTTCCTTCCCTGTGCACTCTCATTCAGAGAAAAGTGGATATGAAAGATCATGAGTCTGGGGTGGTAATTTCACACAGCTTTGTAAAACCACTTATCACCTCATCTCCCTCTCCAGCATGAAGATCACCCCGCAGTTTTCAAGTTTAGCAAAGAAAAAGCTCCTTAAATGAAGGCCTTTAAAAATTCGATTTATTATCCTTTCCTCCCTACTTATACAAGGGGAACAAAACAGCTACAGAAACCTCTGACGTGTTTTTTGTTAGGAGGGATCAGGCAGAGCTGGTGGCTCTCTACAGCAGCAGAAATTAGGAGGAAATCAGAAGTAAATACCTTTGTTTTGTGCATTTCCATTCATTTTTCCATTACTGTGCTCTGCATCTTCATCTTGCTCATTTAATTGCTCCAGAGCCAGCTGACGCCAGCTCCTCAAGGAAGCTTTTCCAACCCAAAACCCGTCATTCCTGCAGGGAGACAACAGCACTGGCACCCCAAAAGCACAGCTCCCTTCCTCAGAGCCCAAACAGGGAAATCTTTAGGAAAAAGCTGTTTAAGCACTTCTAAAAAGCATCTTTGACAGCATTTGGGACTTGCATACCCCTTGACTGTCATCTTCAGCAGGTTGGTGACGGTTTTGTAGTCCTCGTTCAGCTGGTTCTTCAGCCGCAGGATTCGACACCTTTCCACCACACAGTCCTTGCAGAGTGCTTTGACTGGGGAGGGGGGACAAGAAACACAGGTTTTTACACTCTTAATTGCATGATTTATTGCACAGGTCGTTTCCTGCTGGTTTGAAGACCCTTAGACAGGTGTGTGCCAACTATCCTGCCTAAGGATGGGTGATTTAATGTGTAAATGAGGAAATCCTGGGGGTTACAGCCACATCAGGCCACGTTTGAAGCTTAAAGAAGCATAAAATACTTCAAACGAGCTGTGATCTGTTCTGCTGCTTCACAGGTCTGCTCTCACAGCTCCTGGTATCCACAGCCTGCAGTCACAGGGAGCCAGGGCAGCCCAGCACCCAGGCACAGGAGGCAGGAAATGCCAGGAAAACAAGCACCTGTGTTGTGGCACTTTGCCAGTTCAACCCAGAAAATCCACCCTCCTGCAAGGTGCCCTGGACCAAGGGAGTGGAAATCCTGGGTGTGGACTTAGATCTGCATCCTGGAGCTGGGTGTGTACTTAGATCTGCATCCTGGAGCAAGAGGAGAAGGGAAGCAGCATGTCCATCCATCCTTTTACCCATCCCTCCCTCCCTGCCAGCCATACTCAACCCACAACCCTTCAGGCAATCTTCCACTTGACTAATAAACCTTGCCCTGTTTTTCCCCACAAAGGCTGCCTGCGTCACAAGCAGTTTCTTCCCTACAAGCTCCCAGTAGGAGCTGAGCTAATTTGGTCTCAGTGGGAGTTACTGAGCAACTTCCTAAAAGGAATGAAACCTGGGGCTTGATGAAGGGATGTCCAAAGCCTGGAGGGGCTGGGCTGACCCTGAAAAGCAGGATGTGTGGTAGATGCTTCAACAGGAGCAGGCTAACAGGTAAGGGCTTCCTTGGATGAGGTGACAGACAGGAAGGGATATTTTTGGCCTGAATACTCCATGAAACCCAGCCCACACAGGAGCTGTGGGTGCTCAGAAAATAATTGTCAAGAGTTTGGAGTGTTGCATGTGCAAGTTTTATTTTCTAGAATCGCCTTCAAACCTTCCAAGTATTATGTTTCCTAAGCCAAGTGCCCCATTCCTCCACAGCAATTCCTCCAGGAACAGCCCTTCCCTGAGCAGAGCCCAGGGCCAAAGCAGACCCTGCAATCACCCTAAACGAATTTGGGAAATGGTAACAGAATTAAGTGGTACTAAAAAAATCCCCTGGCAATAAGGCAGCACTAAAGCCATGCACTGAAATAAAGTTAGGATGATAAAGGATGGCTCAAAACAGGGCTGGGACCAGAACAAGGCTCCAAACCACATGGCAGGAGGTGACTTGGGGAGGATGTTACCGTTGAGCCGGGGCCCTCCTCCGTATCGCCGGTAGAAGAAGTCGGCCACGTATTCCGATATCCTCTTCATCAGGGATATTTTATCAGGATGGAGTTTGCCATGGGAGCACAGGCAGGCTGTGTTATCAATAGGTTTGGGAGGAGTGGACTCATCCAGCCACTTCTGCAGCCATTCCAGAGAGATGAAGTCGTAGGGGGAACCTGGGAGGGGAGAAACCACAAAGAGAAACAAGACCATACATGTCAGCTCCAACACCAGGTGGTATTTTATAATTACTCTTAAAAATTAACAGGCAATCACTGTTGATTAAATCTCTGAGGTACAAGTTTTCAAAGGTCTGATCCAGCTACTCCCACCCCATTCTGATCTCAGTGTCACGGATTTGGAAGACAGGAGCTACATGAAACTGTAGCAGATAATTTTGATATGAAGATGTGCAGATCATTTTGGATTCAGCAACCAATATGCAACAGCTCCAAGGAGGAATGGGAGTGCTTTCAAACCTTTTGGGGATTACTGGAGAGCAGTCGAGGAAAGGGGAAGGTTTTGCTATTATCCACCAAGGGAATGATATAATATTTAAATAATGATCATGCATTACAGGCTTTTTCTACAACAGAGAAGAGTTCACTGGGGTAATTTGAAAATTAAAGGCAACAACAGCAGAGATTAAATCAGTGTTCCCCCTGTCCTTTCAGCACACAAGTTTTCAGTGTCTCTTACAATTTTAGGTGCGAAAATTCTAAAATTTACAGTACAAATGGAAACCTGCTTAGGTTTTTTGCTGAAGCAGTGCAGCAGGCTTGCCCTTGTTTGCTGAAAAAGAAATACAAAGCCCAGGTTCAGGAGCAGGTCAGTGCTTGTATGAGCAGGTTGGGGTGAAACCCCTGCATCTCAATATTGAGGCACAGAACTCTTCAGTGGATGACTGGGAAATTAGGAAGAATTCAAACCCATTCTGTGCTGCCACGAGGGCAGCTCTGAAACCGTGGGGAAACACACCCGTGAGTGACATTTATAACTGAGCAAAAATCCTTTATGTTTCCTGGGAGGGAGCAACAGAGAAGCAAGAGGAAAATACAGAAGACAGGAAGACATTGTGTCTCCAGCTTGCACTGGAGCTCTGTGAAGCCTCTTTTCCTCCACAGCCTCAATCCACGGTGTTTTCATCTTACGCAATGCCCGCCGCAGCCGTGACCTCCAGAGAATTGCATCGCTGTCAGAACCGGTTTGCTAGTTTGGGATGAAACTGCCTCCCCCAGAAAGGAGGGTTTTCTGGGGCAGGCTCCACAAAGCTGGCAGAAAACGTGTCTGCACAGCTGCAGAGAGAGCCCGGAGCTCCACAGAGATAGGACCTGGAGCAGGGCTGGAATGACGCTGCCTCCAGCTGTGCTGGAAGTGCTGTGCCCATGATGTGCCAGCAGCAGGCAGAGGGTGCCTCAGGGCAAAGTTTCAGGTCATGTCATCTCTAAATTGGGGCAGAAGAGGTTCACCTGCACTTATAAAAATAGTATTTTTTGAGATTTATTCCTCTGTCATATCAGAACTGCCGAGAGCAAACTCTTTTGTTCCTGCTGAGGAAAAGCACACTGGAACTGTGCTGCTGCTCCTTTTCATGGATGACTCAGGGCAGGTTCACCCCTCCAGCACAACTCTGATCTCACAGTGACATCTGAGTGCTGCTCAGGCTCACGAGGAGCTGTGACACCTTCCTGCTCCAGAGTTAAGGACCTGCATTCCCAAACTGGAGAGGCAGATGTTTACAGGAACAAGAGTTTGCTGTTGGGCTATTCCAATCTCATGGTAACTCTCAGCATCCAATAATAAAAGCTGAACAGTGAATTCTCTTACAGGTCACACAATTAAACCCACTTTGAAGTCTTCAATTGTAATTATTCTGTAGTTTTTAGGAGAGGCACACAGTGAAGATAAATTCCCTGGGCTGGATGGATAGAGCAAGTTTTGTGAGAGATGGGCGAGAAAAACAAGGTGGGAAATAAAACTCAGCGTGCTGAGGCAACAAGACACAAGGAGAAGGAGAAAAAGCTTAGCCCCAGTCTCCCTACAAAACTGAAACGTGGAGCAGTGAAGCACTGGCAGGGATGGATCCAGTCATCTTCTGCTGGAGGTCAGACATTCTCTTAGCCTGTTACCTGCTGATGAATCGGGCTCACCAGCTCCCAAACCTGCTGTGAGTTGGCAATTTGGGAGCAGGCAGTTATTCCGCCTCGATGATCCTAACGAGCTGAGCTGCTCACCAGGCAGAAGAAAAGAGTCACAAAGCATGAGGCTGACGGATGGGGAAGGAGCAGGAGGGAATTAGCGATGCCAGAGGCCATGAGAATGAGCAAAGAAAGGAGAAAAATAGGTTAAGGCAGGAAAAGAAGCAAGGGAAAACAAATGTAAGCATGCATGAAGCTCTCCCCTTGCAGAGGGCTGCGGGAATGCTTTCCAGCAAGGCCACAGGAGTTGGGAGTTAGTCACAAATCATTCCTAAGCTTAACAGCTCTACTACAGCAATACTCCACAATGTCTTACAGACCAGCTTCGGCGGGTAACCTTTGGTAGAGCTCCTTCACCTCCTCGTGCTTGATCTTGCCTCTGGCCACGCTCTGTTTGCGCATCTCGGCCATTTCGTTGCACCACTCCTCAAACTTGCAGTTATCCCGCTCTACCAGCTCCTGCAGAAAAGCTGGGAAAGAAAAAAAATAACAGGAATTGAAGGGAAAATGCCAGCTATGTTAATTACCATGGGTTATCTGGGGACAACAAACCTAAAAATTCCCTCCCGCAGCCTTGCTGGGCGAGGTCTTCCCCCAAGCCAAGCACGTGGACATTGCTCTCTCTGATACTGAGGGCTGCAGATGATTAAATGCAAAGTTTTGCACCCAAGAAAATAATTTACTTGGGGTTAGTTGCAATGTTAAGTGCAGCTCCTCTGTCCTTCCTCATCATTCCTGGGGGAATCAAAAGCTCTTCACCCTCTGGATACACCCGAAGCCTGTCACGACCTGCGATCCAGCATGCTGCAAACCCAAGGGCAAAGAGCCCTCAGGAGATGGGAGATTAGCCAGGGCAGATCAACAGAAAGGTGAAGGAAATGGGGATTTTTGCTGCCACTGATGGAAAAACCCCAAACAAACCAAACCTCAGCAGGGAAAAAAAGAAGATAAACTACTTCCCTCAGAGGGCTGGTGCGAGGGAGCAGTGGGGGAAGAAGCTCTGCTTATCTGAGGCCTTTTCCTATTTAGAATTATTCTGAAGAGCTAAAATAGCTGCAAAAAGGTTAATTCTTGACCAAAATATCCACCTTGGGAGAATATCCAGTATTACAAACTAACCAGGCTGACCTCCTTGAGATCAGAGCCAAGTTACGTCTCTCCACTGTCCCGGAAAAGCCGCTTTTTAACGGCATCAAAGCAAAATGCCTCAAATTTACAGTTGCATGAAACCTCCCCACAACCGCAGAGCTCGACTGCTGCCCTTCACTCCCTGTTCCCTGGCAGGATTCCACGGGAAACAAAGGCAACCGCGGGGCTGTGCAGGAATTTGGAGCTGGGTGGGGAGGTTTTTGTTCAGTTATTGTTTTGGGCAGAGGGGTAGGAGGAAAGGGAGAGTAAGAAAGCTCAGGAAACAGGCTGAAAATACAGATCTAGGCAGGAATTAGTGCTAATTCCTGAAGTTTTGTCTTGGAGGGTGTGTTTTAAACAGGGGGGGCTTGGGAAAGGTTTGGGGTGTTATTAGGGGGGAATAAGGTGTATGATTTACCCCCTCTGCAGAGATCCAAATGCCACCTCTGCTGTCCCCACCCCACAGAAAATGAGGGAAGGGGGAACACACCTCAGCACCAGGGGCCTAATTAGTATTTCTAATCAAGGAGCAGCCAAACAGGAAACATTAAACCCAGAGGCAAAGCCCCCAGGGAGTTCTGGCACCCCCATAATTCTAAAGCACAACACGAAGGCACTTGGCCCAGATTCCCACTGGGGGCTCGGAGCCTCTTTATTTTCATGTCATTTATTCCTGATGTGGCAGAGCTGAAGCAGGCACAGAGGGAACCTGACATCTGTCAGGATTATTCACCTCCTCGTGTGCTGCTGATGACATTTAAGCACACTGCTCTCCTGCACCTTCGGGATCCAAGCAGGATCACAGTGGTGAATCCCAGCAGGATGATCTCCTCCTGACCCCTTCCCAGCTGGGTAACAGCAATGTCTGAGTGGGCACACAGGAGGGACTGGCAGTTTAATGTTAATTAAGTGCTGGGAAAACCCAGGGGGTTCACTGCTCAAGACACCAAGGTGCCAGACAGCACCTTTGGGGCTCATGGCAAACAGTCAAAAATCATGGAATCCTGGAGTGGGTTGGGAGGGACCTTGAAGATCATTTTTTTTTTCACCTAGGGACACCTTCCACTATCTCCAGCTGCTTCAAGCCCCATCCAACCTGGCCTTGGACACTTCCAGGGATCCAGGGGCAGCCACAGCTTCTCTGGGCACCCTGTGCCAGGGCCTTACCACCCTCACAGCCAGGAATTCCTTCCCAATATCCCATCTGACCCTGCCCTCTGGCAGTGGGAAGCCATTCCCTCTTGTCCTGGCACGCCATCTCTTGTCCCAATTCCCTCTCCAGCTCTCTTGGAGACCCTTAAGGCACTGAAAGGGGCTCCAAGATCTCCCTGGGGCCTTCTCCAGCTCTCCCAGCCTGGAACCACAGCAAAGGGGCTCCAGGAACTTCCTAGCCCTAAATGGGTCTTCAAGCAACATTCCACCTCCTGGCCTACCAGGGACTCACCTGGCACCTGGACTGTGAGGGGGGGGAAGAGCAGAACCCCAGGGACTCACCTGCACAGTGAGGGGTGGCTGAGAAGGACAAGCAGGGCCCAGGGACTCACCTGCACAGTGAGGGGTGGCTGAGAGGACCCCAGGACTCACCTGCACAGTGAGGGATGGCTGAGAGAGCCCCAGAACTCACCTGCACAGCGAGGGAAGGACAGGCAGGGCCCCAGGACTCACTTGCACAGTGAGGGGTGGCTGTGAGGCCCCAGGACTCACCTGCACAGCGAGGGAAGGACAGGCAGGGCCCCAGGACTCACCTGGCACCTGGACAGTGAGGGGTGGCTGAGCAGGACCCCAGGACTCACCTGGACAGTGAGGGATGGCTGTGAGGGCCCAGGACTCACCTGCACAGTGAGGGAAGGACAGGCAGGGCTCCAGGACTCACCTGCACAGCGAGGGAAGGACAGGCAGGGCCCGAGGACTCACCTGGACAGCGAGGGGGGGCTGCGAGGGCTCCAGGACTCACCTGCACAGCGAGGGAAGGACAGGCAGGGCCCCAGGACTCACCTGGACAGCGAGGGGTGGCTGTGAGGGCTCCAGGACTCACCTGCACAGCGAGGGAAGGACAGGCAGGGCCCCAGGACTCACCTGGCACCTGCACAGTGAGGGACCTCTCGCGGCTCTGCAGCCTGTACACCAGCATGTAGGCGTTGCGGGAGCAGTGCGTGCCCTTCCCGCACTTGGGCTTGCGGCTCTGCGCTTTCGACGGCTCCGCTGTGGGAACAGAAGGCACAGCCTCAGCAACATCCAGCTCCTTCCCTGATCCTCCATTAATGGCATGAGCCTGCCACCCAGCCAGCCTCCCTGTGCCAGGCATCTGTGCCAAGCACTGGGCTTGGCAAGACTCAAAATTGTATCCCAAAGAAAGCCCCAAATCTCTCCAGCCTTTCTGGGTAAATCAAAGGGACTAAATTTAGGAGCCTGTTCTGAACCTCCCTTCTCAAGAGCCTTTCTTCTCTCCCCAGTGGAACTTCTCTGAGCCAAAAGCCACTCTTGGAAAAACATCCTTTCTCCCTTTTGCCTCTTGTTCTGCTGTCCTGACTCCAAAGAAAAGAGTCAAATCCTCAGGGAAGAAAATCGTATTTACAGGTGATTGTGGATATGAAAAAACACAGCAAAGCTTTTAGGAAGCCAAGAGCCATGGAAAGGGTTGTTTTTGAGCAGCTGCTGGGGGATGTAAAGTTGTGTTGCAAGAGCTGCTGTTTCCAGATGGATTCTCAGGCAAGGAAAACACTTATCTACAGCTGCAGCTTCAAAAATCAAACCATTTAAAATAAAGAAAAAAATTAAAGCAACAACGTTCTATAAATTGAACTCTAAGTGGGCCATTGAATGATTAAGTTTCTTTCCCCCAAATTCTGAAAAAATTCACGTGCCTTCCCCCCCACACCATCCAGGGGACTTCCCAGACTCTATTTATTTGCATTTAATCCAAGAATTTTCTGAATTGTTCCCATCTGCATGGCCAAGACTCTCTCCCCCACAGACCTTCAGTTTATGTTACTGACCTTCTCCTGCTGTTACATGTATTTGTAACAAAGAAAGGCCTCAGTTTTGCCTGGAACAGGCAAATTACATCAAAACTTGATACAAATATTAAGCTCCCAGCCTTAAGAGTCTCCTAAACACACTTTACTTCTGTTCTCCAAACAGCCTTGAATTGAAATACGAGAAATAAAAACATTTACTTGCAGTTAAGCATGCGACTTTATAAAATTGAGGTCACAGCAGTTTACTTGCATCTCATTTGTGGCACTGGCTGAGTGGGGAGGGTGCACACAGAGGCTGAGCTGGCCCGGGAGCTGCTGAGGGCTCAGTTTCCCTGTGCACCGCTAGATGTCCGGCCAGCTCCAGCCTGGGCCAGCCCGAGCAGGGAGCCAAGGGGATGGGACAGAGCAGGACCATGGAATCACTAAGGCTGGAAAAGCCTCCAAGATGATCAAAGCCAGCCATTAACCCAGCACTGCCGGGCCCAGCACTAACCCATGTCCCCAAGTGCCACGTTCAGACACTTTTTGAACACCTCCAGGGATTAACCCAGCACTGCCGGGCCCAGCACTAACCCATGTCCCCAAGTACCACATTCAGACACTTTTTGAACACCTCCAGGGGTGGTGACTCTATCACTGCCCTGCAGCCTCCTCAATGCCTGACTACACCTTCCATGAAGGATTTTTCCCAATATCCAACCTAAATCTCCCCTGGCCCAGCCAGTTCCCTCTCCTCCTGTCCCCTGGGAGCAGAGCCTGACCCACCCTTCCTGTCCCCTCCTGTCAGGAGCTGTGCAGAGCCACAAGGGCCCCCCTGAGCCTCCTTTTCTCCAGGCTGAGCCCTGCCCCCCAGCTCCTTCAACTGCTCCTCAGAAGTTCTCCAGACTCTTTTCCTTGTGCTCCAGACCCTTCCTCAGCTCCACTGCCCATTTCTGGACACATTCTAGCACCTCAAGAAGCATCGTGCAGATGAGAACAAGGAAATGGATGAAGGCTCCATTACACCAAACCAAGGGAGCACTTAAATCTGCAGGGCTTTTTTTCTCTGAAGATGCTTTAAAGAAAAACAACATTCCATAAATTCTAACCACAGCAAAGCATCCTGGTGGGTAACAATTCCTGGGAATAGATTGCTTGCACTGCAAGTGAATTTCTACATAATTTCCCTGGTTTTTCCTGCTGTGAGCACCTGCACTACAGAACACTGAGTCACTACAAAATCATTTCAACTCCAAATGAGCTGCTCTTATTTATTGACTGCAGAGTAAGAAATCCACAGGTCCAGCCTCAGCCCAAGCTTTCCAAGAAATTCAGTCCAGGAACACAGTGATATGGGCAGCACACGACAAGCCAGTAAAACAGAAAAGCACCAAGGAAAAAGCTCAGAGTAAAAAGGCAGTTTTAGCTTCCAAGTTGTTATTTGGATCAAAATCTTTTTTACTGCCTCCAAGTAAAACACCTCAGTGGAAATAAAACCATAATGTGTTAAGGAAACTGAAAGCATTCTCCTTATCTGTTCCAAGGAAGTGGCACCCGCCTGTTGCTCCCTGATAGGAACCCTCTGCCTGTGTTATCAGTGTCTTATCTGCCATGTGGCAGCCAGAGAAACACTAGAGCAGCTGATCATGAGGTGTAAACACTCACACGGGGCTGAAACGAAGCAAATCTGGCTGCTATCACCAGGATTGCTGTTTCCCACGTTCCTCTGAGCCACAACAGCCCTTCTGGGGAGGAGCAGCAGGCTGCATCTGGGGACGCCCGTGCTTGTGGTAGAAAGTTATTTTAAAAGGGCACTCACAACTGAAGGGTTTTACCTAAATCTTCCTCAATTCCCAGCTGCAGTTTCTTCCCCTCCATCTTCTCGATGTCCTCGTCGTTGAACTTGTACCACTCTCCTGTCTGTGGGTCCTTCACGTGGGCGATGTAGTGCCCGGAGTAGGCACTCACTCCACGGTGGATGAGCACAGCGCTCAGCTCGTACACGTACACCCCGTCTGCAAGGCAAGCAGCACTTACACACAGCTCTGCAGCCAAAGCACTCATCCTTCCTGGCCTAAAACCCCGTGTTTTCACCAGGCACCAAAGCCTGCACTTGAACTCGCAGCGCTTCAGGACATTGCTAAGAGGGTTGTGGCTTAATAACAAGAATGTTGCTTGAAATATGGGCTTTAAACTACTCTGGACAGAAGTTTTAATCAAAAAGAGGATTCAGAGGAATCACAGAATCCCAGAATGGTTTGGGTTGGAAAGGATTTTAAAGCCCATCTTGCTCCACTTCTGTGCCGTGGGCAGAGACACTTTCCACTATCCCAGGCTGCTACAAGCCCTGTCCAACCTGGCCTTGGACACCTCCAGGGATCCAGGGGTAGCCACAGCTTCTCTGAGCAGCCTGTGCATCATCACCCTCACAGGGAGGAATTTCCTCCTAAACAGAATTAGAGATCTGCCAAGAGGCAATGAGCAAAGGTAACAAAAAACTGCCCTAAACTCACTTTTTTGCTCCATGAAAGGCTCCATGTCCAGCAGCTCTGAGAAGCCAATGTAGGTGTTCAGCTTCTTCTTGTGGCCAGTTTGTCTGTGCAGAGGCAAAGCTGAGGTTCAGGGCACGGCAACAACAGCTCCCATCCCAAAACACCTCCCCTGAACCGCCCTGAGCACCCTCGAGAGGCTCAGACACCCCACATTAAAGCAGGAAGAGCAGGGCAGTGATTCCCCAACAGCTCCCAGAGTGTTCCCACTCACCTGTCAAACACAAAGCGCATGAGCTGCAGGTTGAGGGTGCAGGGCAGGCTGAGCAGCCGGATCTTCCTCGTGGCGTTTTGCTTGCTCTGACAAGTCTCACAAAAATAACGATTGTCCCCTTCTAATTTTTCCTCCTGAGTAGTGGGAGAGGCAGAGGGAAAGGTCTTGAGAACATGTCAGCACTGAAAAGTCAATTGAGCTACTCAACAGCTGGAGAATGAGGAGCACCAAAGTTATTTTAACTATTTAAGTGTCTTCTCAGCTGCTGCCCAAATTTTCCTGAGTTAAAGACACACTAATGACTGCACTTTACAGCATGACCATAGCAGGCTACTCTCACTTTAAGGCAAATTTTAGACTGACTCAAGCCCCATTCCAAGTTCTCAGGTCTCTTACTCTTGCTCCTTGCTTGACTGAGCTGGCTTATACCAAAGAAAATAATTAAATCACCCTTTTTATGAGTTCACATGGATCCAGTTAATGTAAAGCCACATTTTAGCCTGGAAACTACAACCCTCTGCTCAGCCACCCAAAATCACCCTGCTGGAGTCACTCACTGCCTAAGCACATCCAAGGGCAGGGTTAGGCCAGAGGAAAATTCCAACCCCCCTAAAAAACGTCACAGGGTTTTTCAGTGTCAAGGAGGAGCAGACAAATGCCAAGTTCTCCAATTCAGGAATTTAATCTGTGCACCCAAACCAGGTTTTTTCACAGCAGACCTTCTAGGCAGAGCAACTGGTTTGCTGAGTGCACCAGCAAGCAAGGAGCTCAGGGAAAGGGTTCAGGTCAGTTCTGTCCTGAATAATTTGAGTGGGATCCACACGTTAGTGTGCCAGAGCTGAACTTCAGATCCAGACAAATTCTGAAGCTGAATTGAGGGCACTTGCAGCTGTTCCTGCAGCTATTCCCGGCGCTCCCTGGTACTTCTGAGAGCACATTTTTCAGCAGGGAATGTCTCCTGTTGCTATGCAGATGAGCACTGACACAGAAAACAGGGAAAGCAGCCGTTCTCCCAGTGCTATCCATGACAAAGCAGGCAGAGGCTTTTCCCTAACTTTCCTGGCAAAGTATTTTAACTAAAAATGCAACTTTAAAGTGCTTTTTAAAGCTGTAGCAGGAGCATGTGATATCACAGAGCCATTCCTTGCTCCACGCCTCAATCCTCATTTTTTGGGTCTGCAGAAAAAAACATTTTCATTTGGATGCATCTCCCTGAGCCAAGTCAGTGGCTTCACTCCGACACCGACCTCGAAGGCTGTGAATTGGAGGAAGGAACTGAAATTCCTTACTAAAAATAGCAGGACTCCAACCCCAACCAGCTCATACCTTGAGGAATTCTGTTATACAGTCTGTCAACTGCTTGTGTCCTTGGATGTTTAACTCCAGCTCGTAAAATTTAGACACCAGTTTAGATTCTCTGCCACACTGGTTGCAGCTGGGATAGGAAAGAAGACAAAAATATATCTGAGGACAGGTCAGGGCTCACACACTGGGGCTCCCAACTCTTTAGCAATATATTCCTTGAATAAAACCAGGAGAAAAAGTGAAGTCCAGGCTAAAGAGATTCACACTTCCACACCATAGAAACTCCAAGAGAAGGTTTAAACAGCTTAACAGCACCTACCAGCACCTGTCACAACTTGCATGTACCATTTTATAATTATTTTTAAGGTGAAATTCACAGCTCTGAGAACACAGGAATGAAAATACAACACCCAGGATGCTGTTTTCTGGCTGCAGGAGCTGCCACTCCATTAACTCACTTTCAGGTTTATTTGGTAAATTCTCTTTAAAGGAGTAAAAGCAGCTGGAGAACTGTCACAGCAACACCACACACACAGGAACAGGAAAGGAAAAGATAAATATTTCCCAGAAAGTGCTTCTGCTGCAGCTTAACTGCCTGCTCTGGTTGCTAGGAAGGATCTTCCCCATCTAAATCCTTCTAAAATTTTAAATATTTACAAAAAGGGTCTTCCCAAAATCATTACTTACACAGTGACATAGGCATACTCTCCACAGAACTGCTTTTGCACAATGTTCCGGACATCTGGGTTTTTCTGTTTGGACAAAGTATCTTCCAGCAGGGACATGAACAGCTTGGAAAACTCCTGGGCATCCTGAAAGAGAAAACCAAGTTCATTAACAATCCACCACAGCACAATCCCAACCCTGTCACTAATTCACTGCTAATTACCCCAAGCCCTCCACACAGGCTGGGCCGAGGCTCCGTGCACGGCATGGAAAATAAAGACCAGGCAGGAGAACTAAGGAAAACAGAGGAATTTGGCTAGAAGGAGCGTGAGGCCCTCGGTGTGGGAGCACAGCAGGAGCTGCCCTGGCTCCCTGCCAGCCCTGCTGGGGGCTTTGACTTCTGCCCTGCTCCTCCCAGGATTCTGGAAGGGATAAAAACCCTCCTGTGGAGCTTTCGAGCCCCTTGATCCTCCTTTTTGCAGCTGTCCCTGCTCAGATCAGAGGTGAGAAGAGAAATAAAAACACCCCAAAAATGAGAAGCTGCCCTATGGGTGATCCTGGTGACGCTCCAGAGCTTCCCCACACCCAGCTCAGGGCCCTTCTCTCCTGCCCTGGTTCTCCTCTTCCAAAAACAAACAGCTTTGGTCTCTCTCTCAGCTGCCCTTTGGTGTCCCTGGTCAGCTTCCTTCCTCTCCTGACCCTCCCAAGGAACATTTGCCAGTGCTCTGCTCTTGCTCCAAAACCTCCCATTACCTCTCCAAGTGGATTTCCAAGCCCTGCCCCTCTCCCAGACTCTCTCCAGCTGCAGCCCCACAGGGCCCTGCAGCACTCACCTCCCACGAGCTGCCCGGGGATCCTGGCTGGCTCCTCCTGATCCACCTCCCCCCGAGGCTCTCCTCACCCCTGGGAGGGCCCTCTCACCACCCAACCCCGGGAGGAGCAGCCCACAGAGCACCTGCAGGACCCTCAATGCAGCTCTGGCCCCATCCCATCGCTCCTGGGCCTCATCCCAAAACTCCCTTGGCTCCTCCTGATCTGCACTCATCACCTCCCAGCCTCATTCCATTGCTCCCTGGGCTGCTCCTAATATCCCTGTACTCATCCCATTGTTTCACGTCCTGATCCCATCACGCCCTGGGCTCCTCCCGTTCTCCCTGTGTCCATTCCACTGCCCCTGGGCTCCTCCTGTTCTCCCTGTCTCCATCCCACTGCCCCAGCAGGGCTCCTCCTGATCTCTGCATCATCATCCCATTGTCACATGTCCTGATCCCATCACTCCCAGGGCTCTTTCCTTGTCTCCCTGCTCTCTTCCTGATCTCCCTGGCCCCATCCCATCACTCCATGTTCTCGTTCCCTCACTCCCTGGACTCCTCCTGATCTCCTTAGCCCCATCCCATCATTCCCTGGGTTCCTCCTATCTCCCTGTCCTCATCCCACTCCTCCTTGGGACCCTCCTGATCTCCCTCTCTCCATCCCATTGCTCCCTGCTCTCCTCCTGATCTCCCTGTCCCTATCACATCACTCCTTGGACTCCTCATCTCCCTGGCCTCCTCCCATCACCCCCTGGGCACTCCTGATGTCCTGGTCCCCTCCTGATCCCCCCTGCACTCAGGCAGGGGCCCACAGCCCCACCTCCCCCTTCAGGTTTGCACCCAGAAGCCAGCCCCAGCTGGGAGCTGCCCAGTGACAGCCCAAGGGTGATTCCCAGCCTCTGGAAGTGCCAGCATCCCCTCCCACACACCTGCTGCTGCCCCGTGTCCAGCCCCAGCGCCTTGACGAAGCCCGAGGGGTCGATGTAGCGCCGCTTGCTGTTCTGCAGCAGAGCAAACAGGTACTGCAGGTGCTCACAGATGGTCTGGGGCTCATAGTCTGGGGAAAACACAAGGCACAGCAGGAATTCAGGGAGAGAAGGGATTGCTCCAAGTGTTTCACAACCACTAGAAGTGATGGGCTTGGAAGGTAGTTTGAGTTGTAGGAAAACCAAAGTGGATCACGTAGGTGATCATAGCACAAGCCAAATACAGAATAATTTAGGTCAGAAAAAACCCTCAGGATCATCAAGTCCAACTGTAAATATTTACATTCTGCAACTTTCAGATAGGAGGGTGAAGCCAGGCTCTGCTCCCAGGGAACAAGGGACAGGATGAGAGGAAATGACCTTGAATTGTACCAGGAGAGGTCTTGGGAGGATATTAGGGAAAATTCCTCCATGGAAAGGGTAGCCAGGCACTGGAACAGGCTGCTCAGGGAAGTGGTGCAGTTCCCACCTCTGGAAGTGCTCAGAAACTGTCTGGATGTGGCACCTGGCTAGATGGCTAATGCTGGGCTTGGCAGTGCTGAGGGCACGGTTGGATAATCTGATGATCTTGGAGGAGTTTTCCAACCTTAGGGATTCCATCCTGCAGTGCCCAGCATGAGCTGTGAGTGAAGGGCTCACAGAGCATGCACCAACTACCCCAAAACCCAGCTTCTTATTTACCCCAGAAGGTGAAACATCATTTACAACCATCATGAAACAGCAGCAGAGCTGAGGTGGCTGTGCTGACCCAGAGTCTTCCTGGGGAAAGCACCCAAGAGCAGAAAAACCTGGAAGCCTTAAACCTGTGTGGGCCCCAAATTTCAGCCCTGCCACAGGATAAGGGCAGCTCTGCAACAGCACAGACCAGCCCTGACCCATATATTACATCACTGGGCTGCCTTGGGAAGCAAGACCCAACCAAACCATCATTTTCAGCCAGCTCGGATCACTCTGGTCTAGGACAGCACCTGGATTAAGGCTGGTTCATTCCCAAAATCCACATGATGGCTCCCAACCAGCTCAGATCACTGATCCAGGACATCACCTGGATTAAGGCTGGTTCATTCCCAAAATCCAGATGATGACTCCAAACAATGGCTGGATCTCGCCCCATGAATTCTCCCCATGATGCCACTGCCAAGGTGGGTTTTCGGGAGGGAAGCAGCCCCACACACACCTGAGTCCTTGGGAAGGCCGTCCCCGCAGGCGCTGGGGCACAGGTAGAGCGCCTGCCGCAGCTCCAGGTTCAGGAACCACATCTGCAGGAAGGTGTTGACGTAGCACGTGGCGCCGAGGTTGGTCAGGCCCACGAAGGCGTTCTGGGGGGCAGAGAGAGGGCCAGCTCAGCTCACCTGGCGTGTCCCCAGCGTGGCCCTGGCCCCGGGGGGGTGGGGGGTACCTTCTTGCGGCGCTCGCAGTTGGGGTCGTCGATGTTGTGGAAGCTGTTCTCGTCGATCTCGCCCAGCCACGCGTGCTCCCCGATGCCCACCAGGCAGTTGGGGTTCCCCCTGCAGTTCCTCCTGGGGAGCCAGACCCCAGCTGTCACCCCCGTGTCCCCTGGGGGCTGGCAGGGTGACAGTGGGGGATATGGGGGAGCACATAATGTTGAGTGGGGTGAGGCATGGAACATCCCCCCCCAAAACCACTGGTCATGGGTGAGGAAGGAGAACCAGAAGGGGTTTTAGGAAAAAAAAAAAGGGGATCCCAGGGGCAAATACGGGACCAAAGTGAACTGCTATGTCTGGGAAGCCAGGCAGGGACAGGGCCTGCCCCAGCTCCAGGGTGAGTGCTGTACACCCAGGCAAGATGGGCTCCCTTCAGCCACAGGGATCCCCCATAAATGGGGAGCCAGGCAGACAGGGCAGGACTAGTTCTTACATCTGAGAAGCCAGGCAAAAAGAGGGGCTCCCCACAACCCCGGGGTTATCCTACAAACTGGGAGGGACAAGTAAGGAGAGGGGCTCCCCACCACCCCACGGGGGCTCCCCTATCTCTGAAGAGCCCAGCAACAACGGGTCCCCCACAACACCGGGGTGGTGCCGTGTACATGATGAGCCAGGCTGGGAGGAGGGTCTCCCACCACCCAGGGGAGCTCCCCTACATGAGAGAAGCCAGAGGGGCTCCCCACAGCCCGGCTCGGTGCCGTGTCTGAGCAGAGAGGCACAGAGGGAGCCGCCCCTCCCTGGGGAGCACACAGGCCACGGCGGCTGCCGAGGGCCCAGCCCGGGGACGGGGTCCCGCGGCGGGGAACACGGGGGAGCCCGCACCGGCCCCGCGGGACCCTCGTGGCGGGAGGGAGCAGGGGCTCGGAGCGCCGCGGTACCGGCAGGCGCCGCGCTGGCAGGGCTCCAGCCGGACGCGGTAGGCCGCCTCGATGTGCTCCTGCGCCACCTCCTCGGGCGGCACCGTCTCGGTCCAGCGCCACGCCGCCTTCTCCAGCTGCAGCCGCGGCGCCATCGCTCCCGCCGGCGCGCCGGGGCTGCCGCGGCCCGGCGCGGTGCGTGCCCC